>NC_081186.1:49356161-49656161 GCF_029867415.1 Vicia villosa | reverse complement strand
AAAGTGTTCAAGTTATAAATATCATCCCTTTTTCTTCATTCAAGGCATCCAATTCCATTGATTGGGCACCATTTTTCATTCAAGAAACTACTTGGTAGTATCCATACATTCCAAGGAAAAACCACACTTCGGTAGCATACATTCATAACAATTACATCATTACACCAGCATGCATACACAAAATTCCATCACAAAGTCGAGACTCGAATTCTATTACATGTTTCATCACTAAGCTACATTAAACAAAAGGCTAAACTATATTTCATCACCATTACATAGAAATTACAAAAAAGGTCTTGGCTTCATCTTCATCCTTCACGGCAAGTCATGCTTCGTCAACGAAGATGGCTCAATGCTTATAATACGCCGACACCAAGTTCATAACGGGATCGCAACTCACTTTTGAAGTTAATTTGAACGCTGATCCACGCTTCACCGTTTTCGTACATGCCAAACTACCACCCGAACTTGCCGCCTCCGTCATACCATACCCTGCATTCATACATACATGATTACAATCAAAACTGACAGTCCAAATCAGTTTCCAGGACCTACGCAAACAATTCATTTAACCAGCCTACATTCAAACAATTAATACGATTCAGCATTCAGTTCAGTCATAATACATTCAAAGCAAAACCAACTTACAAATCCTAACTACCGCTTTGCAACTGACCCTTGACAGCATTCAAAAGAAAAATACTGCATCCTTCAAACCAAGACCTGCATAATCCAGAAGAAAACCATTTCCAAAAATTGTCAAAACCAATAATATAAAACCACTCCACATCCAAACATTCAACTTCTAACAATTCAGCCCTTCAAAACTATCAGTCAGCATACACAAACACTCAATAACAGTTACAGAAAACCTAACTAACATCCCTAACTAGCAGATAACAAAAATCAGTTCATAACTACCCAAGCAATCCAATAACTAACTCAGTTTCAATAACTAACTTCCAAAAAACAGTTACAAGCCTAACCGAATCCTAACTGCATCCTAACAACTCTAACAGCAGAACTAGATAACAGAAGAAGAGAATCAGAACTAACCTCGACTCTCTTCCTTTCACCTCTATAAATCCAAAGCAGAACCCAATTCAGAAGCTCCTCCATTTTTTTCCACATTCATCAATCTTCACAATCTCTCAATTCAATCTTCAAACCTTACATTCACCATCGATCTCTCCTCTTCATCATCACACGCAGCCTTCACCTCGAAACGCAGCGACAATAACAGAATAGTCACGCATAAGGCGGAAAGAAGAAGAAGAAAAAGCAAAGATTGAAGAATCGAAGAATTCACCTGAGACTTCCATTGCGTTCGAGAGCGCTTATTCCGCCAATTGATTGGGGCCTCCTCGGGTTTTCTTCGATCATCATCGTCGTCAATCAGCAAGAATAACTCGTTCTCATCATCATCTTCGCGACGTCACTCTTCATCAATCACCGCTCCAATCTTCAACTCCCTCGCCGACGTCTTCACTGCATCGGCAAGTTAGCACTACAAATTCGTTAACAAACTTCAAGGATTCGTTAATCGGCACCAGCAGCAATCTTCGCAAACAAATACGTATCGAATCAGAGCGTTGGAGGGAAGGAGATTCAAGAAGCGGTTAAGACCAGAGAGATATGAACGAGAGGTGAGAAAGACTGAGAAGGAGGATAAATCCCTGTGGTAACCGGAACTTTGAGACGGTGGTGCTCATCGTTTTGTTCGATCGGAGAGAGGGTTAGACCGCCGCGAGCTCGTGAGTTTGAGAGAGAGGGAGGCTACGTTTTGCACTTCAAGCGTCACAGACGGTAACCCTAATCCTCTTGTGAATTTCTTGAATGTTATTAATTGAATCAAGTTGATTAAGCGGGTTAATTGGGAAAACCTATGTGTTGTTAATTGACATTAGGGGGATTAATTGGATTTAATTGTGAATGAAAGTTGATTACTGAACTTAATAAAAATCTGAACAAAATCACCATGGATCAACACCTTGGGCCTTGTATTCACGAAATTGCTAGATCCATACCCCTAGGAGCCCATGCGCACCCCTCCTTTTTGGCATTCCACAAAATCTGAAAGAACAAAAATACAACTCTTGGCCAGGTTTTGTTTGGGCCTTGCGCCCTACTGCTATTGCACCACTCTGATTCAGTTTACACCCCCTGGCACATTAAAATTAGTAGATTTTAGTTTTTTCTTACTTAATTTTTTTAGGTGATAAAGAGGACATATAATAAAATCAATAAAACTTGTTATGTCTTTAGGCCATTTTTAGATTTAATTTTAGCATTTAATTTCCCCATAAAAATGCCATAAAAATAGTAGAATTGTTTAGGTTGATTTTGACATATAATTTCCTTCATAAAAATTCATAAAAGTAGTAGTATTTTTAGACTAATTTTGTACTAACACTTGAATTGCTTCTCTTATGCTTTTTTATCATTTTCATGCTATTTGTGTATAATTGTTGTGTGATTTTGTTACTTGTTTTTGGCCATATTTTTGGCCTATTTTGTTAATACCTTTTTAATGCTTCTTTTAGAATCTATCACATGTTAACATTAGGATTTAAACTAGTATAGACAACTTAGATTAGAATTTAGGATTAGTTCCCTATTGCATTCTTTTTCCTTTTCAACTTTTAAAATGCTTAATAAAAGGAAGATGCGAATCACATTAAGAAAGTGATAGAGAAATGAATGGGATTCATTCCCTAATCTGTTTCTCAATCACTTAGTGGCATAGAAACGAGTGGGATTCATTCCCTAATCTGTTTCTCATTCACTACTTAATGGGAGAGAAACGAGTGAGATTCATTCTCTAATCTGCTTCTCAAACATTACATAATGGGATGGAAGTGAGTGGGATTCATTCCCTAATCTGCTTCTCGATCATTATACATTTTATGTGATTCGAATCGTGAAGTAAACTCCCTTAAAAAATACACAACCAAAAACACTTTAAAACATCTAATAATGGTTCAGACTAAAGCAAAGTAGAGAAAGTGGTGAGTGGCCCGGTATTGGGAACTGTTCATCACTCATCTACCCTAAAAGACACAAACCAATCATTTCTTTTTCTTTTGCCTCGTTGGCGCCTAAGGGCAATGTCATTTCCGTTCGTACGCATCGTAGGTCTTCCCTTATGCAAGAACGTGAACGTTGACTCCGCCCAATTAAAAAACACAAAAACAAACAAAAAATCATGAGCCGAGCTACGGTAACTCTGATTCCTGAAAAGGATACGTAGGCAGCGGGGTAGGGCCCGTGCGAGTACAATTCTTTATTTTCCCTACGTTTTGCATTCATTTCGCATTTAGACATAGACATAGTTTTACACCCTTTAGATAGAAACAAACATAGGTGGATACCATCGAGTACGATGGGCGCGAGGGGTGCTAATACCTTCCCCTTGCGTAACCGACTCCCGTACCTTGATTCTCTGGTCGCAAGACCCTGTTCCTTCCTTTGTTAGGTTTTCTGATATTCCTTTCCCTTATGGGATAAATATATTGGTGGCGACTCTGTTCATTTTTCGCGAGCGTGCGACAATACTATATTGAGATAAAGGGATTTACCTGGGACCACAAGGAGATTGAAGAAAGCAACGCTAAATGGGACCACCACGAACAAGATTTTGCAGCTCACGATCCTGGGACCACCACGAACAAGTCTTCTCCACGCGCAGCTAGGGTTTTTAATTTGGGGGAAAATGGAAAAGTGAGGGGAAAATGGAAAAGTGACAATCTCCTTATGTTTCAAATCTTTCCAAGCTGGAAAAAAGATTAAAAATTATCTCCATGTCATACATGCCACGTCATTCACCGTTAATGAAATTTAACAGCGAGGATTAAATTTTCTAACGTCTAATGTTTTAGGGACTAAAGTTTGAAGAAATTTTTTACAGGGACTATTTTTGCAGGGCGGCTAATTTATAGGGACTAAAAACTTAATTAACCCTTATTTTAACTAATAAAACAATTCTAAATAAATCTACCAGCCTCTAATTTCTCTCCCTACTCCTCTCTCAAGGTCCACACTAAAAAATTCATAAATAAATAAATTAAATAAGATAGTCTAAATTGATGTGGTACATCTCTCTCCCACTTAAATAATTTTTATCTTTGGAAATTATCTCAAGTAAACATATTCGGATACAAATCCCTCATTTGGTTCTTAAGCTCCCAATTCACGTTCCCACCAGCTGGTCCTCTCCAAAATACCCTCACCAAGGTAATCTCTTCACCGCGCAATTGTTCACTTCCCGATCCTTTATCCGCATGGGAGATGTCTCAAAAGTTAGGTTATCTCTCACCTGCACATCATCCACTTAGATCACATGAGATGGATCCGGAATGCATTTCCTCAATTGAGACACATGAAGCACATCATGAAGATTAGCATGTGACGGTGGCAAAGCAATCTGATAGGACATCTGTTTACTGTGAGATATAATAAACAACCGCTAGTATTCTAAATAATAACTATTTGATTGCTTGCAGAATCAACTAGATTGATCCTAAGACATATGTGTTTAAGTTTCTAAAGTTTGTTGTAGTTTTTGTTTAAAAAGTGAAGAATTCGATTTAATAAAGTAATGTTGAAATGATTTGTAAAATGAAAAAGAATGTAAAAGGACTTCGACAAAATAATAAAGTGCAGGAAAAGTAACTTAATGTAATTAACTTTGCATTGAATAAAATAAAATGGTGTTTCATATGTACATTTCACTCAATGAATCTTTTCTCAATATGCTAGATACTTTAAGTAACGTGAGTTTTTTTACAATTGAAAACTTTCGGAATCCTGATGCTAGAACCCCTATTTATACTAAATCGAAATAACTGTCTAAAACAGTAATTTCTTTAGAAATTGACACGTTTCCTATCTGCATGTATCTTGTCTTCAATTCACTTCCACGTGTCTTTCGTCAATGAATCAGGCAAAAAACATAGTTATCTAGCCTAATTTTGTATTCTTATTCCTCTAGTCAAAATTATCCTTGATTCACGTGATATTTCAATTAGCCTTTTGTAGTTCTATATATCATAATGCGTTTCCAACGTATATCCTGTTGAACTGAATATCAAAAGATTAAATAAGTCAGTCCAAATTTATTCCAATCTCTTCAATTATTTTCTTAACATGAACCACATCAAAAAATCCAGCTAACAGATTTTCCCCCCAAAAATGTCATTTTTGACCAATGGGAGAAAGGGACTTTTTTGAATGTTTTCGACGCATTGGAATTGTACTGATTATAGCCACTTTCTCCAAACGTCACATCGTGTCGTGCGAGGTTCAGAAGTGTAATCATGATCTCCTAATTCCAAGGAAAACGTGGGTCACACAAACCACAATCATTCGATCATCCTCTAAACACTTTACATGTCTCCCACACTTTTATCCCAAATGTCAATATTTTAACATTGAACTGTTTTTTATTTCACTATAAAAACCCGTTTCTTTTCACTTCTTCCTTTTTCTTCTTCCAGCTCTTTTTATATTCATACTGTTCTGAACTTTCTCCCTAAAAATCAGCTATCTTCTTCAAAACTTCTTGCTTTTTCAACAATGGTGGCCTCTAAATCCAAGAATACCAAGGATGCTAAGAGTTTAAATGCCACGTTACCTCATGCTAACACGATTCTTGGCCCTCTTCTTTCTAGGAATCAGGAGTATGCACCTGAACCTCCATTTCTTGAAAAAAAGCTCGTATTTACCAATCACATGTAATTATCCCTTTTCTCATTTATGGAGAAAATCATTCGCTGATGGGTCCTTTGCTTGACCCTAAGGAAAATGCTAAAAAACTCAAGGAATTTTTTCTTGCTTATCATCGCACCAAGCCATTAGTTTTCTTGATAAAGCCAATGACTACTGCTGATGAACCTAGCGCAAAATAGATGAATAACACCAAAGCCTCTAAGGATAAACTAGTCGATGAGACGAAAGAAACTAAGGCCACAGGGTCTAAAGACAAGTCTGTTGTTGAAAACAAAAATCCTATCGACCTAAGTTTCATGTGCAACTCTTATCGAATGCTTCTCTTTTCCCTCTTTTTAAAGACCCCGATAACTATCTATCTTTGTTGGCGAAAGTTGAAAATAAGAAATCCCAAACCTGGAAGGACATGTAAATTTTCGACTTGATCCAACTATTGAAGGTAGGTCCAGCATATTGCCAAAATATGTTGGTCGCCTCTCTTTACTTATGGGAAATAATACCAACACTTTTCAGTTCCCTACAGAATGATTATCCCCACACTCTTCAACGTGGCTGCTATCACTGGTGTTCGTCCATCTGGAAAGGTCTTCAACCCTAATAAGAGGAACGAAGACACCATCAACTTTATTACGCATCAAACCTGTTTTGCTCACTACATGGAGGACCATCACGACAAGGAGACTAGAGAAGTTTCAGACGAAGAACAAATTGATTTCCTGGCGCTTTGGTTGTCGCGTTGTATCTTTTGGAGCAAGTCGCAGAAGGTAGCAACGAGATTCCTGACTTTGGTCAATCATCTACACGAAAGGCAAATTTTTTTCCAAATTCAACTAATATTAGGGTATATTTATAAAACTCCAGGGGGTGTTGTCGATTCTTTGAAAGACTACAAGTGTGGCATTAATTTTCTGTTGGCTGGCCCATATTGGCTGCTTCAATTATGGTTGAGTTCTATGTTCGAACCTTCACTTCTAATCGACATGACAAATAATGATGATGAGGTTACTAAGAATCAAAGGATCGAAGGCACACACCTGGATTTGATGACCCCAACTGACATCGAACGCACTAAAATATCTCGTGCTGTATACAATTTAGGAAACTGTATATTTTGTGCTGTATGGGTTGCGCTAAAATATCTCGTGCTACAACATATGTGAACACCCTGATGATGCGGAAATTAGGTTAACTTGGTTAACCCTAATTTATGTTTGGAAGGCCCAAGGCCCAAGTACTGCCTATAAGAAGATTGCTAATCCTACTTTCGGAGGCAGAGATTTTGGCGTGAAGAATTTTGTGTTCTGTGTTTATTTTCACGTGTGTTTGTGTTTGTGTTTTTCTTGTAATCCAAGCATTTATCACGTTGATGATTGTATTGGAGTAGGGTGTTTTGAGTTGTAATTTGTTGTGTCACTCTAAGCTTTTAAGCATGAGTGTTGCGTCTCTTGATTGAAGCTTTTAAGCAAGATCAAGATTTATTTGAAGCGTGTCTTCATCCTGGTTTTATTTGTCTTTGTTTTTATTATCACTGCTGTGTTTGAGGGGGAATGAGTAGGGACTCAGGTCTATCACTAGATTGAAATTGCATTGGGTAGGTCTTAAGTGAAGAGTTGTAAACGGGGGAGTTTAACTATGAATTAATACTGCTTATAGTGGATTTCCTCCCTCGCTTGGTAGCCCCCGGAGTAGGTGTTGTTGTACGCCGAACTGGGTAAACAATCATCTGTGTTCTTTACTATTTTTGTTTACTCTCTGCAAAAGTTTATAATCAGTTCTGAAGTGGATGTCATAACATCCGATACGACATCCATCGTGTGTTACTAGAATTTTAAATTGGCATCAGAGCAGGCACCCTGCTTGTGTATTTCTGGGTGAGATTTAGGGACAATAGATTCTGGTACTATGGACAAGGATGTAATTGTTTGTGGGAATAGACCACCCATTCTGGATGGGTATAACTATGACTACTAGAAACCTCGTATGGTAGCCATTCTGAAGTCCGTGGACAACAAGGCTTGGAGAGCTGTGAACCAAGGATGGAACATCCTACGAAGAAAGATAAAGATGGAATAACTGTGTTAATACCCGAATAAGAATGGAGAAAAAATGAGGAAGAGCTGGCTTTGGGCAACTCTAAGGCTCTAAATGCACTGTTCAAGAGAATATACAAGAATATATTCAGACTTGTGCAGCACTGTGAACTGGCCAAAGATGTTTGGGATAATCTCAAAACAACTCATGAAGGCACATCTAAGGTGAAGATGTCTAGACTTCAGATGTTAACTACTAAGTTTGAAAATCTCAGGATGAAAGAGGATGAGACCATTCATGATTTTTACATGAATATTCTTAAAATTGCCAATACCTATGGAGCCTTAGGAGAAACAATGTCTGAAGAAAAGCTGGTGAGAAAGATCCTCATATCACTACCTAAGATATTTTCTATGAAGGTTACTGCTATAGAAGAAGCCTAGGACATCAGCAAAATGAAGGTAAATGAACTCATTGGTTCCCATCAAACTTTTGAGATGAGTTCATGTGACAATGTTGAAAAGAAGAACAAGAGCATAGCTTTAGTATCCAACTCTGAAGAGGACTCATAAGAACGCAATGGTGGAAGTGATGAAAATCTGTCAGAAGCCATAGCTATGCTTGGAAAACAATTCAACAAATTCATGAAAACATTTGATCAAAAGTCCAGACCCAATGTCAAGAACATCCCCTCTGACACCAGCAGAACCTATGACTCTAGCAGGAGATCCAAAAATGAAGAGATGCCCAACCAAGGTAAAGGAATTCAATGTCATGAATGTGAAGGTTATGGGCACGTTAGAGCTCAATGTCCCACCTATCACAAGAAGCAAAAGAAAGGGCTATATGTCGCTTGGTCTGATGGAGATTTGAGAGTGATGCTGAAGAGGAATTTGCAAAACATGTCACAGCACTAACCAGTGTATATGCATCTGATGATGATTCAAGCGTAGATGAGCTCACCTTTGATGAACTTGCAGCCTCATACAAAGAGTTATGTGTCAGGAGTGCTGAAGTGTGTAAACTAGGGGAGAAGCAGAAGAAACTCATAAAGGAGTTGGAAGCTGAGAAGAAAGAACACCATGCAACCATAGTCTTACTGAATGGTGAAATCAATATTTTAAACTCCAAACTTGATCAGATGTCAAAATCTATATGAGTGCTGAAAAATGGAACAGAATCTTTGGAAGAAATTCTGCAAGCTGGAAAAAAACAGGAGACATGTCTGGAATAGGATTTGTGGGTAAATTAGAATCAAATTTAGGGTTCAAAAGGTCAAAGCCTGAAGCTCACATGACAAAACAAATGTCAAGACCAATGTCACAACATCATAGAAACAGGGGGATGGACCAG
The DNA here is from genome assembly GCF_029867415.1 of Vicia villosa. Taxonomy (NCBI): domain Eukaryota; kingdom Viridiplantae; phylum Streptophyta; class Magnoliopsida; order Fabales; family Fabaceae; genus Vicia; species Vicia villosa. The sequence goes on along the minus strand of NC_081186.1, from coordinate 49,647,050 downwards.
ACAAAGAGGAAATCTCAAAGATGGAGATGTCACTACTGTGGAAGATTTGGACACATAAAACCATTCTGCTTTAGACTGTATGGTTATACTAATCAAACACCTCAGGAAAAACCTAAGCACAATGTCCCTATCAAGAAACAACAATGGGTTGCAAAAGCGTCTGCCTTAATAGCACACATCTCCCTGTGGGCGTCAATCAAAGAAGATTGGCACTTTGACAGTGGTTGCTCAAAACATATGACTGGAATAAAGAACCTGTTGGAAGATATCAAACCTCATTCCACTAGCTATGTGACCTTTGGTGATGGAGCAAAAGGAGTGATCAAAGGGGTTGGAAAACTAGAATGTCCCGGAGTTCCAAAACTGGACAATGTGCTGATAGTAAAAGGACTAACTGCAAATCTGATCAGCATAACTCAACTATGTGATCAAGGCTTCAATGTCAGATTTACCAAAGATGAATGTGTAGTCACAAATGAAGAAAATATTAAAGTCATGAAGGGAGTTAGATCCAAAGACAACTGCTACTTGTGGGAGCCTAAAACCATAAGTTATCCTTCTGTATGCTCTATGGCAAAAGAAAAAAGAGAGGTCAAACTGTGGCATCAAAAACTTGGTCATCTACATCTAAGAGGGATGAAGAAAATCATATCCAAGGAAGCTGTAAGAGGAATCCCTAAGCTGCAAATTGATGAAGGAAAAGTCTGTGGAGAATGTCAGGTTGGCAAACAAACAAAGATGTCACATCCAAAGATCAAAAAACTTACTACTTCCAAAACTCTGGAACTGTTGCATATGGATCTGATGGGACCAATGCAAGTAGAAAGTCTTGGCGGGAAGAAGTATGCCTATGTGGTAGTAGATGATTACTCTAGATATACCTGGATAAGCTTTATCAGAGAAAAATCAGATGTGTTTGAGGTGTTCAAGGACTTATGCACAAGACTTCAAAGAGAGAAGGAAAGTGGTGTGATCAGAATCAAGAGTGATCATGGGAAGGAGTTTGAGAATGCCGAATTTGCTGAATTCTTCTCTTCTGAAGGAATCAATCATGAATTTTCCTCACCTATCACTCCTCAGCAAAATGGAGTAGTAGAAAGGAAAAACAGAACCATTTAAGAATCTGCCAGAGCTATGATCCATGCAAAGAAGCTACCTATGTACTTTTGGGCTGAAGCAATGAACACAGCCTGTTATGTCCATAATAGAGTCACATTGAGGAAAGGGACTTCCTCCACACTGTATGAAGTATGGAAAGGAAGGAAACCTACTGTAAAGTACTTTCATGTATTTGGAAGCAAGTGCTATATCTTGACAGATCGTGAGCAAAGAAGGAAAATGGACCCCAAAAGTGATGAAGGTATATTCTTGGGATACTCTACAAATAACAGAGCATATAAAGTATTCAATTCCAGAACTCAAGTCTTGATGGAATGCATCAATGTTAGTGTTGATGATCAACATGAAGACTTCAATGTCACAGAGGATGTTGGAACATTCTTTGAAACTCAAGCTGAAGGATCAGGCATAACTGAAAACAGTAATGATTCTCCCCCAGAATCTGAACCTGAAGTAATCAACAAAGATCCCTCTGTTAGAATTCAGAAAGATAATCCCAATGAACTTATCATAGGAGATCCCAGGAGTGGTATAATTACTAGATCTAGAGAGATCATTGCCAACTCGTACTTTGTATCCAAAATTGAACCAAAGAATGTGAAGGAAGCTTTGACAGATAAGTTATGGATCAATGCCATGCAAGATGAACTAGAAAAGTTCAAAAGAAATGAAGTATGGGAATTGGTCCCTAGACCTGAAGGGATAAACATTATTGGTACCAAGTGGATATACAAGAACAAGTCTGATGAAAAGGGGGTTATAACTAGAAACAAAGCAAGGCTGGTGGCTCAAGGGTATACTCAAATTGAAGGGGTAGATTTTTATGAAACTTTTGCACTTATTGCAAGAATTGAGTCAATCAGATTATTGCTAGGAGTAGCCTGCATCTTGAAGTTCAAATTATTCCATATGGATGTAAAAAGTGCCTTTTTAAATGGGTACTTAAATGAGGAAGTGTATATGGAACAACCTAAAGGCTTTGCTTATCCAAATCACCCTAACCATGTCTACAAGTTAAGAAAGGCTCTATATGGATTAAAACAAGCCCCTAGAGCTTGGTATGAGAGATTGACTGAGTTCCTGACCATAAATGGCTACAGGAAATGGGGGATAGACAAAACCCTCTTTGTGAAAGATGAAGGTGGAAAAATCATGATTGCTTAGATATATGCGGATGATATAGTGTTTGGTGGGATTTCAGATTTGATGGTTAAACACTTTGTCAATCAGATGAAAACTGAGTTTGAAATGAGTATGGTTGGAGAATTGACATATTTTCTTGGGCTACAAGTTAAACAAATGGAAGACTCCATCTTCCTCTCTCAAAGCAAATATGCCAAGAATATTGTCAAAAAGTTTGGAATAGATAATGCTAGTCACAAAAGAACACCTGCACCTACTCATTTAAAGTTATCAAAAGATGAAGGTGGCACTAGTGTTGACCAGATTTTGTACAGGAGCATGACTGGAAGTCTGCTATATCTAACAGCTAGTAGACCAGATATTCCCTTTGCAATTGGAGTGTGTGCTAGATATCAAGAAGAACCCAAAGTAAGTCACATAAATCAAGTCAAGAGGATTCTCAAATATGTGAATGGAACTTGTGACTATGGTATATTGTACTCTCATGGGTGTGAACCTATCTTATCTAGGTATTGTGATGCTGATTGGGCTGGAAGTGCTGATGATAGAAAAAGCACATCTGGAGGGTGTTTCTTTTTGGGAAACAATCTCATATCATGGTTCAGCAAGAAAACAAATTTTGTCTCTTTATCTATTGTTGAAGCTGAGTACATAGCAACTGGTAGCAGCTGTTCTCAATTAATGTGGAGGAAGCAAATGCTGACTGAATACAATGTCACTCAAAATGTCTTGACATTGTACTGTGATAATCTTAGTGCTATCAACATATCCAAGAATCCTATTCAGCATAGCAGAACCAAACATATTGATACCAGACATCACTTCATCAGAGAACTTGTAGAAGACAAAGTGATTTGCTTGGAACATGTATCAACTGAACTTCAGCTAGCTGACATATTCACCAAAGCTCTTGATACTACACAATTTGAAAGTTTGAGGAGCAAGTTAGGAACATGTATCCACGAGGAATTATAGCAATCAAAGAAGCTGGAAAATAAGGTGTTGGTCAGGTTTAATAATCAGTTAGTGACATGGCTGCTGAGTGTGAAAGACCTTAAATTCCCTCCTCACTTGCAAATCCACCTCTACAGTTTATATTTCCATCACAAGTTCAAACCTTACTCTCTCAACTGTTTCATCTCCTCTGCTCTCAACCACTTTCAAGAACCCATTCTATCGACTATTCAAAGCTATCCAATACGTCTCAGTCATCCAAATCCCCCTCTCCTAAGACTGCATCTGACTCGGACCCAAGAACCACAAATATAAACCCTAATGAAGTACTTGTTGTTGCTCCCTTGAGAATGATGTCCGCTGAAGATCTTCGAGTGAAGAAGCATCGCTCTCCACATGCAAGAAGACCAAAAGAAGCTGTACGTGGCAAGACCTCTAACCCCTCATCACCTATTGATCTTGAGAACCTGACAAAGGAAGGATCACATCACACTCATCAAGCTATTGCGTAAATAGTCACTAGAATCTTGGATGAACAGCGTCAAGTTCCTGCAATTTTTGTACCTCTACAGACTGTTATCCCTGAGCCCGCTCAGAACCCTAACCCAAATGTTGCTCAAGAAGATGAAGATGTAAGTATGGATACTAATAAGGTTCATGAGAAGAATGATGATGTTCATATGAAGCTGTTGATGTTGCTCAGAATGTCATTGACAACCCTAAGAATCTTGATGTCCAAGGAAATGCTGAAGCTGCTGATACTACTCAGGATGTCACTGACAATAATGAGAATGATCCTAATGATGATTCAGGTAATAATGTTGTTGATCTCGATGACATATCTGATAATGAATTGGTTGCCAATGTAAATCCCAGCATAGCAAAAAGGCTCATGACCAGGAAAGGTAAGAAAATGGCTGATCAGAGTCCTCCCAAGAGGAGAATTACAAAGACTACTTCAACTGGACCCATCAAGAGTAAATCTAGTTCCAAAGATACTTCCACTGGTCCCAGTAAAAGTAAGACTATACCTATGAGCACCCCAGTTGGCCCTACCAAGTCCTGGAGCAAGGTGGCTCTCAAGAAGAGGAAGGCTAGTGTCATTGAAGAATCAGATTCTGATGTTGAAGTGGATGTTCAAGACATTCCACTAGAGAAGAAGCCTACTTCCAGCAAGCTTGTTGCAAAAGTCCCTGATGTGCCCATAGAAAATATTTCCTTCCATTCAACTTCAAGTGTCAACAGGTGGAAATATGTGCACTAAAAGAGACTGGCCCTTGAGAGAGAATTAGCTCCGAATGCCATTCACTGCAAAGATATAATGAATCTGATTCATGCTGCTGGGTTGATGAAGACTGTTGCTCACTTTTCCACATGCTATGAAGTGCTGGTGAAAGAATTCATTGTGAACCTCTTAGAAGAATATGCTAATAGAAAGTCTAAGGAATATAGGAAAGTGTATGTGAGGGGCAGGTGTGTTACCTTTTCTTCCATTGCGATCAATAACTATTTGGGGAGATCTGATGAAGCTCAACCTAAGCTAGAAGTCTCTGATAACAAGGTATGTCAAGTCATCACTGCCAACCAAGTCAAGAGTTGGCCTCTAAAAGGAAAGTTGTTTGCCAGTAAGCTAAGCATGAAGTATGCCATGTTGCACAAGATTGGTGCTGCAAATTGGGTGCCTACCAATCATAAATTTACCATTGCTACTGTCATAGGAAGATTTATCTATGCCGTGGGAACAAAAGTCAAGTTTGATTATGGTACTTACATATTTGAGCAGATTATGAAACATGCAGGAAGCCTTAGTATAAAAGGTCCTATAGCTTTTCCATCCCTCGTATGTGGCATTATCCTGAATCAGTATCCAGGCATTTTGGTTGAAACTGACTATATCTGCAAAAGGGAAAGTGCTCTTTCATTTCATTATAAGTTGTTTCAAGGAACCCATGTCTCTGAAATTGTCACAACATCGGCTGGAACATCCAAAGACAACACATCTACAGGTAAAGCTGTTGTAGTAACAATGCTCAGAGAAACATGCAAGGAGATGGAGTCTAGAAAGCTGACTCTTGAAAAGTTAATCAGCTCTCTTGAGATGGAAAAAGGTGCTGAGTGGGCTGAGAATAAACTAGCAGGTCCTGAGGCAGATAATGAAGAAGAAGAAGCCAGTCCTGATGATGGCACTAATGAAGATACTGCAGATGCTGAACTCAGCAGCTCTGAGTCTGAAGCAGCTGTTTCTGGTGATTTTTTGTGGATTTTAATGTTTTTAGTGAATTTTGGTTTAATTGTGGCCTGTACCTAATTGTATAACAAGGTTGCTTTGGCAACATTTCTGGCATAAAGAGGTAGTAGTGTATGTCACCCCAGGACAACAATTTTTTTTGGTGTTGTTCAATGAAGTCTACTTCTGCAGTTTATTTCTGTAGTTAGTAGTAGTGTTGCTGCATGAGGAAGTATTGATCTGTCTATATGGTAGATATGCATGATGGTATGTGTGATGGTATGGTAGTTTTGTAGCTGTGTTTGCTGTTTGGTAGTTGTAGCAATAGTATAGCTATGTAGTATAGTCATGCATGCTGACTGATGTGGTAATGTGTAGTTGTATTAGCTATTCCTGCAGATGTGGATGAGTGGTTGTGTGCTTTTCTGCTGCAAAGATTCTCTGATAATGTGGTGAAAGGTTGTTTTAGCCAAAAATTTGCCAAAGGGGGAGTTTGTAGATGCTTTTATATTGGCTGCAATTTAAAGTAAAACATTATTGTGTGTGTGTGTGATGTCTTGACTAATGTCATGACACACTATGTGTAGTGTTGTGCATAATTGTATGGTTGAGCTAATACAGGTTTTGGTTGGATGTCATGCTCGATGTCATGACATCAGCATCTGACAGCAGTAACTGTTATATTTTAGCTGTTATGTTTCCTTATTTATCTCAGGCTACAATTTAGGAAACTATATATTTTGTGCTGTATGGGTTGCGCTAAAATATCTCGTGCTACAACATATGTGAACACCCTGATGAAGTGGAATATAGGTTAACTTGGTTAACCCTAATTTATGTTTGGAAGGCCCAAGTACTACCTATAAGAATATTGCTAATCCTACTTTCAGAGGCAGAGATTTTTGCGTGAAGAATTCTGTGTTTTGTGTTTATTTTCACATGTGTTTGTGTTAATGTTTTTCTTGTAATCCAAGCAATTATCACGTTAATGATTGTATTTGAGTAGGGTGTTTTGAGTTGTAATTTAGTGTGTCACTCTAAGATTTTAAGCATGAGTGTTGTATCTCTTGATTGAAGCTTTGAAGCAAGATCAAGATTTGTTTGAAGTGTGTCTTCATCCTGGTTTTATTTGTCTTTGTTTTAATTATCACTGCTGTGATTGAGGGGGAGTGAGTAGGAACTCAGGTAAAGCTTTAGATTGAAATTGCATTGGGTAGGTCTTAAGTGAAGAGTTGTAAACGGGGGAGTTTAAATATGAATTAATACTGCTTATAGTGGATTTCCTCCCTGGCTTGGTAGCCCCTAGAGTAGTTGTTGTTGTACACCGAACTGGGTAAACAATCATTTGTGTTCTTTACTGTTTTTGTTTACTCTCTACAAAATTTTATAATCAGTTCTAAAGTGGACGTCATAACATCCGATACGACATCCATCGTGTGTTACTAGAATTTTCAATGGCCCTTTTTGCAAATCGAACTCATTTTCCTGAATGATTTACCATAGATTTTCCTCCTCCTGAAACAGACCAAGAGGTTGAATCCCTTGTGATATGGGAAGCCTTTCTTGTTCCAAAGCTGCTATCAACTTGACTTTGGATTTCCAAGGATCATGTGAAGCTTATTAGTTACTAACCCAATCTGGTGTGTTGACAATTTGGCCTCAATAAATTGTTGCCCAAGTCCTTTTATAGTTGAAAGAGTGACCTCTGCCTGAACATCATCAATTTTTCTGAAGACGAGTGTGTCAAGCGTTTGGATCGATATTCCGTAGAAGATGCAAAACTCACCCCTATTTCATTCGGACCTTCTTTCTATTGCACCCAAGAATTCGACACTTGGTGGAGGGTTTATTACACCAACGAATTTTTCGAAGTATCTGTTTTAGCGCAACATCTAAATAATTATTTTTCTTCCATACAGGAGCAATTCAAGAAAGGTAAAGATCTAAACTTTAAAGAGATTCAAGTCTTTAAACGTTACTTCAAAATTGTGTATAGGACAAATGATCTTAGTCGAACCATCCGTGAAGCTGCAGCTATTTTGAAGAAAAATTTATGAAGAAACTCAGTGATTTAAAAATCCCTTCGTATGTTCAAATTTTATCCACCCAAGTTTTCCCCTTTGCCAAGTGCTGATCTAGCTTTGGCATTTCGACCTATATTTCCACAGTGGTTCGTCTGTGGCTCATTCTTGGCAGTATTGAAAATGAGTCATTAAAAACTGCTAAATGGTTGGTTCCGACTAAACAATTCCTTAGACAATTTCAAAGGCCACCTTCGTGTCGACATAGAACATGTCAGGATACTCTCTCCAATACATGAAGGTGAGGATAAGAAGGATCTTTTGACAACTACTTCTCAAAGTTCCCTTCATATTTTGTGATATTAATATTTTCCCTTTGTTCATTTCTTAGTAACCGAGCCAATCATTGCCTTCGCTTACTAGTGAATGCTAACATTCTTAACAATCTCTTTTGGATAGTGATAGCGAGGCATCGGATCCTGAAAACATGGAAATCCCAGAAGAATAAGAGCCTAATGAAGAGGGTAACCCTACAAGTTTTTCTTTGAACCCTTTAATCAGGGAGAAGATGCTCAAGGAGACACTAATATGTCTGTTTCTTCTGAAGAGAAACAAAATGAAGAGGAGCCAACTAATGAAGATGTTCAAAAGAACATTACGACGGAAACCAACAAAACCTTTAGCACAATATCGTCTTTCAAACCTCCTCCAAGGATGCTGCTGTTTCTCTGTCGTAAGAAGAATTAGATAACCTCAAGAAGAACAAGCCTTCTGATTAACTAAGATTGATGATAAGCACCAAATGTGGTTCAAATGATTTCGGCTCAAGCTCTTTGACCACCTCTATTGGTACTTCAACTGCTGAACCCATTGAATAGCTCCTTCGACAACTCAAAGAAATGATCTTTGACATTTATTTATTCACGACTCTAGAAAGTGACCCCCTTACTCTCTTATGGGATTAAAGAGCTACTCAACATGGTAGATGTCCTTAATGCTCCCCTAGATGTTGCCAATTTCATAGTAGAATTTGGGCTCCTGCTTGACCAAATTGGTGCTGACATTATTCAAGAGCGAGATTTAATGAACAAAATGCAACAAGAACAATAAAACCAATCAACAGAATTAGAGTTGGCCACTGAGTCGAAGAGATGGAGAAATCCTTTCAACAACAAACTAAAGAGTCTGAAACTAATGCGGTTAACATTACCAAATGGAAACAACAAATAGAATAAATGCATGCAAAGATCAAAATGAGAGAGATTCGATAACAAGAACTAGCCATTGTCAATCGTAAAGCTCTTGATGACAAAGTCGCTGTCGGAGTCTAGCACGTTGAGAAAGTTAGAGGCTTGGATGAACAAATTACCAACCTCACTATAAACATTTCTTAGAATAAGGTGTTATCGTATTTCTTTATAATTAAAAATATGTGATGTGGTGCGTTCTGTGTGCTATGATGTGAATTATGGGGTAGAAGACCTTAGAATAAGGTAGTTGTGACGACAGAATAGGGATAGAGGTGGGTGTGTAACTATTATAGAATTACTGGAATTATTATTTTAATAGTAATAATAATTTAGTAGTTAATAATTAGAATTTTATTAATTAAATAATTAAAATAAGGAAGGGTAAGTTAGGAATTATGATTTAGGGGTCCAAGGGTTAATATTGGGAAAACAAGGAAGAGAGTAACACAATTGTTATTTTGGATCGTGAAAACCAGAGAAGGAAAAGAGAGAGAAGCAGAGCTAATGCTTGAGGAAGAAGAGGGAAGAACACCATTGAAAGAGGGAAGAAATATTTTGCTAGGAATACCAAGGTAAGGGTGGGGTTCTAACACTATAAAGGATTATATGATGATCGGTTATGGTATAGTTAGGTTGTATAATTTGTATGTTCATGTTTGTGTGAATTTGCAGTTTTTGTGTGTATATTGGATTTTGAATGTTTGATGATGATTGTGTATAGAATTCTTAGATATTGATGGAATTGTTTTTTATTGATGCTGTATGAAGATTGGGTGAAGTTTGTGTCCAAAATTTTGTATAATAAAAATTGTTTTTGATGTTAAAAGTAGGGTTTTTAAGGAAAAGCTTTTGTAGCAGAAAAATTGCCAATTTTTGGCTCTGCAACAGTGGGAACCCGGGTACCCAGTTATGGCAACCGGTTACCACATGATATTTTGGAATTATGGCTAATGGTTTAGTGGGTAACCCGTTACCATAACTGGGTAACCAGTTACCATTGAAACTGACAGCTTTTGAAAAACTTTGAAAAATCATAAATTTTGACTCGAAGGTCTCTTTGACGCGCCGTTCGAACCTACGAAAAGATAAAAATATTTTATCTAACATGATTATAATTTTGGGATGTAAAAAATAATATTTTTCTATTGGAGAATTAAGCCTCGCGTGTCAGTGTTGTACGAAGTGTGATGATTTTGTGAATATTAACGATGATGTTGCAGGGAAGATGATTCTAATAATTGCAGAATATAATGCAATTGATATTGTTGTTGTTGTTGGCCTGAAATGGAAGAGAATATTGTTGAAGGCTTACGCTCTGGAATTGCATAAATTTGTTGTTGCATTATCGATGTTGCATGTATTCAAGGTTGGAGGTTTATGCCTTGTTGTTGGTCGGGATTGGCAAAGTGTTGAGGGCTTATGCCTTGTTGTTGAGGGCTTATGCCCTGTTATTGCTCATTATTTGGCATTTGGAGAGGGCTTATGCCCTGTTGGTACCACATGCATATAATCAGTGGAGTCGTTCCTATTGCATTCGTGATGTCGTTGGTGAGTAAGATGTGAACTATATGATTGTTGGATGTGATTGTTGAATCTGTGATATGTTTTGGTGTTGATGTATGAAATATTAATAGTATGATTATGCATCCCATATTTTATCTAATCATTATCATATTTTCGTTTATATTGTTATGATATCTCACCCATTCTATTTGAATGTTTCCTCCACGTGGGTAACGTGCAGGTAAAGAGGATTAGTGCGCTTTTGGAGTAGCTTGGAAGATGTTGGTCTTCCCATTACTTATGTCAAGTCGGGTCATGCTCTTATACGTAACACCGGGGGGATGAACACTTAGTTACTTTTGTTGTTGTTTGTGATGACTGTTTGGATGTCTTATGAACTCCGTATTATTTGAATAAATATTGTTTATGCTGGATGTAAATTATTTTGATAACATTATGTGATTCTTTTCCGATGCGTAATAAAATGGGAAGTTGAGAATTATGAAATTTTGTTTTGGTTCATCCGCATAATGCATTATGAATCTATTTAAATAATTGAGCAAGTTTAATATGTCTTGAGAAGTGTGACATCCTAAATGCATGTTTATTATTTGAAAAATTTACTCTGATTTTATATTAATAAACTCCAGGGAAATTAGGGTGTTACAAAAGGCATCACTACCTATTCGTAAGTGCCTAAGGCTCCGGGGGTTTTGGCACACCCTCGTCGAGAAAAAATTGATTATATCTATAATATCATCGAGCATACTAAGATATTTGAAGCATCTCTGCCACCGGCATCGGGTATTCATCCTTTGGGGTTACAAATTTCAGATCTCTGAAACCAATGCAGACCCTCAAAGTTCCATTATTTTTTATATCAGGAACAATATTCGCAATCCATTTGACATACCTTGTTTTTCGAATGAACTTGCATCTTAGGAGTCTTTCGATCTCCTCTTTGATCTTCGAAAAAATATCTGGCGCAAACCTTCTTGGCGTTTGCTTGATCAGCTTTTTATCTGGCTTTATAGGTAGCTTCAATTCAACCATTTCTCTACTTAACCTAGGCATTTTTTCATAGTCCCAAGCAAAGCAGTCTTTGTAATCTCTTAATAACTGGATCACATTGATTATGAGTTTAGGATCGAGATTGGGACTAATGTACTTCGGCCATATGTTCATCCTTCTCCCAGGTCGATCTCCTCTAGAGGATTCTGTGCCATCATTTTTGTGTTTGGTGTCGTCAGATCCTTTTCGAAACCCAAAGTCTCGTCATCATGCTATGTTCTAGAAAGAAATAAACATGTACCTTACATTGTACCAACTTGAAACACTATAATTATCATACATTTTCATGTTGAAACATTCAAACTTGGAGAAATCACTCTATGTTTCTTCAAACCATTAGACCAATTTTTAAAGACAAACAAAAAAACAACAATATTAAAAATTATTACTACTATTTACTACTCTAAATGACCTAGGTGAAAGTGGGTAATAGGGCCGAGTGAAAATAAAATTTCCACCGGCACAACAGGACGCGCTTAGCCACATTAGAGTAGGCTTAGCGCGTGCAGAGTTTTGGGGCGCACTTAGCGCTCACAGACCATGTTCAATGTGAGTTGGTCAGTGCTGAAACTTAAAGATGCACTAAACTAATATGCATTTCATCCACTTGCACCAATCACTATCTATACTACTAAATTCAAAACTATAAAAACTTATAAGTGTTGGGTTGCCTCCTAACAAGCTATTGTTTTATGTCGTTAACTCGACGCCTTTATTTATGCATATACGCTCCTTCATGTTGCCATTTTGCTTGGCTAGTTGTTCACCAACGCCTACTCCTAACCAATCACTTTGGCAAACATGAAGGAAAACAAAAATATGTACAATATATAAAAGTATAGAAAACATGTACAAAGCAAATATATACTATATACAACTATGAAAAACATGTAAAATTATACAGTATAGATACAATATAGACAATAAGTACAAAGCTCAAAAACATAGAAATTATCACAATGCTTTCAATATCTAATCACCAATCTTCGACAACGACGTCATTTTATTGATGCAGTAAAGCAACAAGCAAAAGTAAGTATTTTTGTTTTTTGCGTTTCCACAGGGATTAGTGTGAGGGGTCGAATGTTGTTCAACAATCTCCACGTTTCTAAGCTTGGGTGTGCAAGTTGTTTATATGTATACAGTATAAAATATAAAAACAAAAAATTAAAGTAAGGGAAGAAGATAGCTTTTTGGGATTGAATTCATTTTCCCCTAGAGTAAGCATTCTACCAATAAGTTAAATGCAACCTAAACATTCATCAATATCATCATGTATCCCTCACCTCAGTGTTCATGTCTAAAGCACTGACGATAGTTCTACCATGTTGTCCCATCGGTGATGTCTCACGCAACTAAACAACATGAAGCATTAAGAATAAATACTCTTGTGTATCTCTAGCGTTTAGAATCTAATAGAGGAAAAGATGTCCTTGATACTAAGTTAGGCAAAAATTACACATAACTCCATGATCAATAAAAACCTATAACAATATGCATTCTCCTAATCTAAGCATGTGAACAAAGCTAATCATCTCTATAATCACATATCACTCTTCAACATAGTCTATGTCTAGAGCAGTGTTGCAGGATTATACATGTTGTTTAACAGATGATGTCTCAATCAAACAACAAGCAACACGAAAATCCGATACAAAGTGAATATCAACACCCAAATCTATGTCTAGCATATGGTTATGGATAAATGATAAATCTTAGATCAATAGTTTAAAACATATTTCTCAATACAAATCAATCAGGTTATGAAAGAAGATTAACATATATATTGAATCAAAACAAAGTTCACAATACAAAGTTTAAAAGAAATACACACAACTATGATGAAATCACCCAAATCTCAACAAGAAAATGTTTCATACAATGAGAAGAGAGAAGATGAACCATCTTCAACCTTGATGTCTCAACAATCGACGCGAATCCAACTTTCAATCTTCAAGATTCAACCTCCCATGTTGATTTCCAAGCATCTCAACCCCAAATTTGTGGTTTTCTCCCTAAAATTGGAGCTCCCACGAAAATTTGGTGAAATCCTACTGTAAAAAATGGGTCACCCCTCAATAATCTGATGAGAACTCTATTTATAGAAACTAAAAATTGCAGACTGCGCCAAGCCCAAACAGGGTGCACTTAACGCGGATCCACTTATTGTACTTAAACCGCCTTAAACAACACTAAGCGCCCAATTTGGGGTTATGCGTGCTTCCCTCTTCCTGGAAGCTTTCTAGCACGCTGCATTGTGCTTAGCTTGCTTTGCAGCTCCTTATTTACTTCCAAAAATGCATCTTGAAGCTTTATTTGTGGTTCCAATGTCCAATGTTTCAACCATGCAAATAATCCTACAAAATAAGATAAAAAATGATTAATCTATACAATATTTACATGATACAACTATAAAGCTATTATTTACACTAAAGTTGAGGTTTTGACAAAGAAATCAAAAGGAACAATCTAATAGCATTAATGTGCCACAAAATACTACTACTAATAACTACAATTTGACACTTATCAAACGTGCACATTCCCAATGAAATTGGCTTCCCCTCAAAACCTTTATACTTCCTTCAACTAGAGTCCAACTCGAAAACATGATAAATAGTCAAGATTAGCCCGGGCCACACATCCCTCACTTCAACAAATATTAAAAAGGGTTAGGGGGAGAACTTCATGTCGTTCACAAAAGGCCACTGACATAGGCCCAATCACGGGGTCCAAAACGCAAGGCACGGGAAACACGCAGGGAATAAGTGAGACCTCAACCAAGCACGAACCAGTCGATCCCATCTTCTAAACTATGTTCCAACATTAGATCTAATAAACGACGACCCACACAATGCACCAGGTTTATCGGAAGAAACTTTAGCTGCTCACCCTATATAAGTTTCACACGCGTCAGTTTCAGGTATCTCTTTCACTCTCACTCTAAATTACTTTTTTGAATACTTCATTAACTTACGTTAGAGTGTTAACTTTACCGTACTCACCACTGCACAGAAAAATCATATTCATATCTTATTTCCTATACATTGGTTCCACCATGAAATAGATAGACATCACTACAAAGACAATGACAAATAAAAGCTCTGTGTGTGAATGTAAGGGTCCAGTTTTGTATTATATATGTTATCTTGAGTTCTTTCTCTCTGGCTTTTGGACCACCCTATTTCATTCTCCTAATTTCTCTACAGTATGACCAATCACTTTAGCATATGTTTGTTCAGGTTGTAGGAAAGCAAAAACTCACGAGCTTCAATGTAACATTATGAAAATCTTCACACAAAAAAAAAAAGATTTTGGTCATACAATTTTTACATAAGATTAGTATTACCCATTGCCAACTAAAACCAAACATTAGAAAAAGCACATACACCTAATTTGATTATTTTTGCAAGTTTTTCTCATTATTAATATCCCTTTTAAAAACCTATAGTACTTATTATAGAAACTTTGATCTAAATGACAAAATGAACATTCCATATCATAAACCTAAAAAAACCAAAAAGTGCACATGGATGAGCATATAGTGTAAATCAATCATAACCAAAATGAGGTGTTTATTTTTGTGTGTCTCATTTTCAGCCTTGGGATAAGGGTAATGCAGCTTCATTATAGGCCAAGAGGCCAAAGAATTAATAGATAAAGTTGTTTGCATTTTCCTCCAATGAATCTTTTGGTGAAGCAAAAAACTTTATGGCTTCAAACTCATATCCGTGAATGCATTTTGTTAATATGGATTTTTGTATTTCATTACCTACATATAAGGAATGGCAAGGACATAACATATAAACAAAACAATAAAGACAAAAAACACTTTGTTTTTACCTTTTAAATAATTTTATTTAATTTAATAAAAACTTGAAGATCACTCACATGGACAATATCCACTAAAAATTCACATGCACCACAAACTATAACAATAATATGATAGCAATAAAATAAGATAAAATTTTAAGTCAGATTGCATCTAAATTCTTAGATTGAATTCATGTGAAAATTTTAATATTATAAATATGTTTTTTTTATTGCATTCTTAGATTCAAATTGTAGAAATATCCGTGAACAAAAGTTTGTGCTAGCAAGAAGTTGCACTAGCTACACAGTAGCACATTTGCTACAAACAATTGCATTTATTAAGGTAGGGGTACAAAAACAAAAATGTCTTTCTTCATCTCTACGTTTTAAGAAGTGTGTTTTTGGTTTTAGAGTTTGTTTGTGGATGGCAGAGGTCCAATAAAACCAATTCAATCCAATCAAAACACTCAATTGAATTGAGGTACAAGTAGATTTTTACTCTGGAGCATATCACATAACAACATAATTTACGTTCCGATCTCAATTGTTGATATGCTTTTAACTGTCATCTGTAGTTTAAGTCAGATCAATCAGATAGTTTTAACTGTCACTATATATAAATACGGTATTGAGTCAGACTCAAATATTTAACTTATATATATATATATATATATATATATATATATATATATATATATATATATATATATATATATATATATATATATATATATATATATATATATATATATATATATATATATATAATATCATCCCTCTCAATTACTGAGTTGAGCGTTAAAATATTAACTTTACATATACTTCTCATCTTTGATTACTAAAAACCTCAACAATGGTACTAGAAGTCTTTCTAGGGTGATTATTTTCAATCTATCAACTATTTTTTGTTTGGCAAAATAAAGTTTATTGTAATGTATAATTGATTTGCTTTCTCCTATTTATCCTATTCCTAGAGTATGTCATGATTTTATTATAAACATATAAGTATATATGTATTTAGTTTCTATGTTGTTAGGAAAGAAAGTGTTATAAATTTTCTAAGTTAATTTATAAAATCATAGTTTATAAAAATAGTTTATAATTTATAAAAAAAAAATAATTATAACTTTTTTATTATATAATTAAATAATTTAAAAATAAGCACTTAGAATAATAAATATTTATGCTATAATTAAATTAAAGTGTTTGTCTAAACATGGCATAAAACCGCCAACAGTTTGTCAAATATAATATAAGCCTTTAACTTATGAAAGTAATTAATATCTTTTGGATCAATCATCAAAAACAAAAAGCAAGTTGGTAAATACTACATATCAATAATGCAAATCCAAACTTAGTTGGTTTTTTTTTCTTTCTTCTTTTTCAAATGAATATGATAGTGGTGCTATTGGATCATAAAATGAAAACGTGACCCTACAATTAACAGATTTCATTTTTAATTAATAACATTATTGTTGTTAAGGAAAACTAACAAGAGACAAAAGGGAATCTATTTATAAGTAATTGTTTGGTTAAGTTTGAAATCTCATTGTTTAATAATTTATTTATTTATTTATAGTTGCTTGAAACATAATGAATGATATGTTGTGTGCATTAATGAAGTTCACGAGTGAGAGACATGATATAGTTCACGAGCACGTAAACACTAAAAGACGGCTTCAAAACATGTGTGGTACTCCTTTTTCTTATTCTTTTTCACTACAAAAATAATATACAAATCTCAAATAAATAATTTATTTTATGATTAGACAATTTAATGGTCACGAGAGAGGAAGAAGAAGGTGATGATTGTTGGAACTTTGAAGCAAAGGTATAGGTGGGAAAGAGACTTGTGGAAGTCACAGATAAACACTATTGAAGAGAGTGGAATTTATGTGAATATGTGGCTAGCAATTGGCATTTGCTTTAAACAACACCTCATGTGCTATCCAAATAAAACTATCAAGAAAATGAAAATAAGTAAAAACCCATATTTGATGGTTGGTGATTCTAAACCACCTCGTGCGCGTCACTATCACTATATACTTATAGTTTTATAATATCATATATAGTAATTTTAAAGGGTGAGTTGTGTGTGAGTGAGTTGTACTGATAAGTTTATAAAACATTTAGGGGACACCAGATCAACTCTAATAAGCGTCTGTCTGTTTAAGGGTATGTCGTCTAGACATGATTTTAACCCACTAAAAGGCTCGCCTTAATAGGAAAGTCTGGATGATGACGTATATGCAATCCATAATCATATGTAGAAGTAGTCATGATCATGATTCTCTAGGAAGGCAGTCAACAGATTTACTAGTCAAAGTGAAATGGTTACTACTTTTTATGAGCCTCAAATTTAGACACATAGACCTTTATAAATACCTCAACCTTAGAATTAAGGTGGATCAATCTCATACTCACATAAAACACCCTTAAACAGAGTTTCTCACCCTCATGAGCCTGCTTTAACACCATAGAAATACCAAAGCCTCTGATAATCCTTACTAGTCAAGGGTTGCTACGCATCTGTACTTTTTTTAGCAAGTACAATGGCGCCCACCATGAGGTCCGGTAAAACTATCATGGGCAACCACTTCAACGATCACACAATTCACCGCTCCTAGTCCTATCCTTCCTTAAGAATTATTGCTAGGAGGGCACAATCACCTGCACGGGAGGATACTGAAGGCAGCAACGATTTCGATGCCATGACAGAGATATGCGCCTCCATAGACAAGTTGCGTCGCCAAAACCAATTTTTGGAGAACAACGTCCTTCACATCCAACAGGGCGAGAAGGAAGCTACCCCCATAGATGAGGCGAAAATTATGAACCTCGAGCCCCTTTCAAAAGAGATATGGAAATCACCTGTCCCGAAGGCTTTGAGCCTCATTCCTTGGTGAAGTTCGATGGGACTAGAGACCCTTACAAGTACGTCACCTCCATCAACATGCAGATGGCCAACATCAGAGTGCCTGATCATCTAGAATGCAAGATTTTATCTGGAATTTTCATGGATGCAACACTACGATGGTATATGGACCTACCCCGATGCACCATTGCCAACTACCAAGATATGACGAAGAAACGCGTGCACCAATTCGCATCAAGCTAACATAGAAAAATGTCCACCATAATCCTTTTCAATATTTGACAAGGTCCCTTAGATCACTGAAGGAATACCTCTCCCGCTTCAACGAAGCCACGATAAAATTCTCCCACCCAAAGCAAGAAATGTTTATAGGAAAATTTTAGAATGGCCTTAGAGCAGACCACTTCAATAAGTCCCTTTCCAAAAGGTCACCGTCTTCGTTAGCAGAGGTGGTCAAAAAGGTGAATTGCTATATAAAGGGCGAGGAGAGTAATTCCAAAAAGAAGGTTTGTGACGTGAAAGAGCTTGTTCCTAACCCCGAAGGCTCCCATCATCCACGGAAGAACAATTACATCTCACTGCTCAGGGATAAGACAACCTTTAAGCGATGTGGAAATACCATGGAGAGCTTCAGACCCCTGAACACTCGCCGCGAGGAGATACGGCATAAGGTCTTCCACTTGCAGGACATCTCTCCTCCTCCATCTCCAAAAGTAGATGTCATGGGACCTGAGCCTAGTAGATGGTGCAAGTTCCACAAGGTCAACGGAAACCATAAAAAACATTCCTACCAGCTAAAAATAGAAATATAATGTCTGATCCAAGAGGGTTACCTCAGGAAATATGTCAAAGGAGACTCATCTCAAAGATCATGAGGGGCCAGATCTCGCGGGCGTGACATTCTTGGAATCCCCGGGCCCTGAAAGGGAAATGAGTTATGCAATAAATACATCGACAAGACTATACTCTACACCTTCAATACTATCGTAGGTGGATTCATTAGAAGCTGAGAGACCATTTAAGTCTGGAGAATGTGCGAGCTCCAAATAGTAACTATTGAAAACTGGCCCAGAGATTCGGAAGTAGGCGAGACCAAAACACCATAGGTTGAAATCGCATTTTTGGAAAAAAAGATTCAAAAGGCATCCATTCCCACAATAACGATCCCGTTGTCATCATTGTGAGTTGTGATGACTGGGAAATTAAAATAGTGTTAGTAGATTAAGGAAACTCCACATATATCTTCAATTAGGATGCATTTGAGAGGCTTCGCCTCGACTCAAATGATCTAAGAGATTTTCAAGGACCACTAGTAAGTTTTTCTTGGGGAGCAAGTACAAGTAAAGGGTAACATAATGCCTAAGACCACTTTTGAGGCTGGAGAGAAGGCCAAGCAGATCAAGGTTACGTATCTAGTTATAAACGCCCTTCTTCCTATAATATGATATTAGGAAGACTAACCTTCAATCAGTTAGGCGCCACCCTGTCCATCCTATATTTTACATTAAATACCCACTTGCTGACGAGCAAGTTAGGATCGTCCAAGGAGACAAAGAACTGGCCAAGCATGGGCTCGAGAATCAAGCCACTAGAAGAGAATTTGAAAGATGAAGATACCCCTCCTCAAAAGGGCAAGAAGATAGGAGAATGAGGCCCTGACTGAAGTTTCCGGAAGGCATTTTATCATTGTTTATTTTGTTTGTTATTATTTTGATTTTAGGCTAGTATTCTATCTCTCTGTTTGTAAGGACAAGTTATCCATTTCGGGGAAGCACTCTTTTCCCTTGCATATCATGTGAGGGCTAGAATTTTTAATTAGTCCCTCGTGTTGTTATTTTAAATTATTTGCATCACCGTCTCCCCTTTTTATAGGAAGCTAAATAAGGAAAGACATTTGTACAAAGTCGCCCCTCAAGGCGACTAAGATATGTTGGATCCTCATGCAAGAATCTTTTCCACCACTTGAGACAATAAAATATGTTGTATTATTATAGGGAGTCCTTGCCACCCCTATGGGGGCTATAAAACATGTTATATTCTTATAATGAATCCTTACCGCCCCTCGAGGAGATTAAGTGTGTTGGATCCTCAAACAAGAGTCATTGCCGCCCCTCTAGGCGATAAACTATGTTGGATCCTTAAGTAGGAGTCTTTGCCACCCCTCGAGGAAATTAAGTACGCTTAATACTCACACATGAGTCCTTTCATCCCCTTGAGGAAATTACACTTGTTGGATTCTTAAACAAGAAATCATTATTGTCCCTTGAGGCGGGATCCTCACAAAGTATTTTTTTTGTCGTCCCTTGAGACAATTAAATACATGAGACTCTCAAACACGAATCCTTGCGTCCCTTAAGGAGATAAAAAATGATGGTTTCTTACAAGAAATCCTTTCCTCACCTAGGGGAAATTGGGTACGTTGGATCGTTAAACAAGAATCCTTGTCGACCCCTTTAGGCGATAAAACATGTTCGATTATCATACTAGGAATTCTTGTCATCCCTCGAGGCGATTACACATGTTAGATCCTTACGAGGGAACCCTTTCTGCATATTGATGCAATTAAATACAATATACTCTTACATGAGGAGTACTTTCCACCCCATAAGTCGATCACATACACTGAATCCTCATATAAGGATCTTTGCCGCCTTATAGGGCGATATTAGCAAAAGGCCCAAACATGGTTTCTAAGTAATTAAAAGGAGCCACATAAAAGGAAAATCCTAATCAAATCAAACATAAAAAATGATAATAATGGAAAAATAGCTAAAGCAAAGACGCATAAGAGGCGAAGGACTTATATTCTTATAGAAAGCCCGACAGGGGCAAGATTACAAAGAAAAACCACGAAGGGACAAGAAAAAAAAAAAGGAAACCACTACAGCTCACTGGTCCTCTTCTGAGGTTAGCCTCTCCAAGGGTACTCTCTCCAATAGAGGAGTCACCAGCTCACCCCCCCCCCCCCCCCCCCCCCCCCCCCCCCCCTCTTTCATCTTGCCTTCAGGGCCATCCTTAGTGTCATAACTCAATTTTGTTCGGGTCTTTTATCATTATAGGATTTTTAGTTGCATTTTATTTCGAATAATTGAAATAAAAGATTTGAGTGTAAGGAGGTACCAGAGCGATAGGTTTTGAGTTTGAATCCCACATTTTCCATCTTTTTGCAGTTTTCCTTTTTATTTTTTTTCTAACTTTATTTCTATTTTATTTTGCATTATTTTAAAAAAAAAAAAAATCATAAAACTTGAATTTTCTTCATTTTAATATTAAATTTCGTACTTTTATCAGGTATTTTTTAATTTTTTTCATTAAAATCATGATTTTATGCATAAAATATTGTTTAAAGGCATTTTCATTAGGTTTATTCAATTCTGGTTAATTTAATTCTGTTTTAGGTTAGTTTCTAACTAATTTGATTTTATTCGATTATTACTTACACTCTATTGAAAACACATACAATAACGGTTGTGAAACACATATAATAACAGTGGCGCGTCTATTTTTAGGTAGTGTGCGATTGTATGTATTAAAGGTGCGAGAAACACAAGAAAGAGGGGTTTGAATTGGGTTGCACCAAATATAAACTTTTTGCAACTCAAACACACTATTAACAAGTGAGTAAAAATAGATGAACACAATTATTTTTATTCTGGTTCACTGTTAATGAAGTTACTCCAGTCCACCCGCCAAGGTGAATTTTCCTTCTCTATAAGAACTTAATCCACTATAACCAAACAGATTACAGACAACCACAATGACCGTAACCAATGTCTTCTTGAGATTCGGACTAACACTAGTCCCCCAAGGAATTAACCACAATAAGTCTAATCAACCTTATTAACAACCCTAACAAGTTCAGCTGATCCTTAACGTGAAACCATTATGACCGCAACCAAAGTCTTCTTGAGAATTCTGACTAGCACTTAGTCCCCCAAGGTATCTATTAACCCACATTGATTACAAGGATGTGTATACAAATATGCTTCTAATAAGCAAATTACACAATGTTTAAGTACAACAACACAAATATGTTGAAAGCAAGATAAGAATAAAAGCTCCTTGCTAAAAATACAAAATTATACAAAGATTTTCTCAAATAGAGTTTTTGCAACGCTTTAGTGTAGTTTTGTAGAACTGATTCGTTGCATTCAAATTCTTCCAATGGCTTCCTTTATAGAGAAGGATAGATTCGTTGGACGGTAGAATAGGAAATACAAAGTACAGCTTGTTAGTACCATGGTTTTAGGATTGGGAACAATTTTGCTAAAACATGGTTCATGACAGATGCTGAGCAAGGTGTCATAACATTTTGATCATACTGATACAACAGAGTTTGAGCTTACATTGAAGACAAATGTTCTGACAGATGTTGTGACATGCTGAACCAGAACATTAGTACTGGCTGTTTTAAATCTTGACATATTTGTTTTAATTTTGTGATATTTTTTTTTGGATATGTTACAATTATTTGCGCAGGTCAAGAAGGTTTAATCTGGAACAAGTGAATCAAATCTCCCATAGAATAAAATTTTCTAAAATTGAACATTGAGACAACTTAGGAAACTTGAAGATTTGTTCCAAGATTTAAAAAGATTTCTCTGCAGATTTGTTGCAGCCTATGGATTAATAAATATTTGGTAAGGATTTCAAAGCCCGTGGACTGCTGAGTAGTATTTAAACATAAGACCTAGATCTAATGTAGTAAATCTCTGATATAGTGGGGGAAGGTTAGAAGTCTTAGGTTTTGAGAGTCTCTTGTGTTTTGCTCCACTACCATGTAAGGACGAACACATTGAACGATCTTGTCCCCCACTATGTTCAAGCTACCAACTTTCTGGAAGTTCCAGATTTGCCCTTCAATGGATATATTATTATATTGGCTATATATATATATATATATATATATATATATATATATATATATATGCTTGAAGGCTGAAGAGAAAAAGATGCTAATTCACTATTGTTCAAACGCTCTCAAAAGACTGTTCATAAGCTTTTCATTTCTCTAAGTCTAAAATCTGAATATACTGTTTGCATTCAGCTTGTGTAGAAGCATTTCTTTGTAAATAAATCTTATTTCAAACTGTTGTTTGTTGTTCCTCAAGAGACCGGTTGGTCATATTTCTTGAGGAGTCTTAGATTAGTGTGTCTTAGAGGTTGTATTGTTAGTCACTTGCAGTTAGCTTATGCATTGTAATAATATTGTGATTATTGGATTAATACCTTGTTGATAAGGCGAAATCACCTTTGCGGGTGGACTAGATTAGCTTGATATTTTTCAAGTGAACTAGTATAAACATACCTTGTTATTTCCTTCTTGCAAATCTATCTTTATTATTAAGAGTCAACTTTGTTTTAAAGGGAAAAGTTGTTGGTGTTAAAACCCTATTCAAACCCCCCATTTTCTAGTGTTTTTCACACCTTCAGTTGGCATCAGAGCTCTAGTTCTGAGTTGGTAAAAGTTTGAATTTTTATTAAGCACTTAACAATGTTTAATATCGATCCAGACTGTGTGAAAAACAATGGCTGAAAAAGTTGTTGTTGTTGAAAATAAGGATGGAGATCAGTATATTGCTAAACCTCCTATGTTTATGGAGAAAAGTTTAATTACTCGAAGATAGAATTGAAATGTACTTCATGGCGTTTGACTTTGATCTATGGGATCTGGTAGTTGATGGCTACAGCTATCCAGTAGATGCAAGTGGTGTCAAGATTTCAAGAACTACAATGATAGATGATTAGAAGAAAGCTTATAAGAATCATTTCAAAGCTAGGTCTATTTTGCTATCTGCTATATCTCATGCTAAGTATGATAATATCATTGATAAAGATACTTCAAAGTATATCTTTGATTCTCTTAAGATGACTCACAAAGGCAACACTCAAGTTAAGGAGACAAAGGCTATTGCCCAAATCCATAAATATGAAGCCTTCATAATGGAAGATGATGAATATGTGGAAGATATGTTTTCAAGATTCCAGATGCTTGTTGCATGAATTGAGGTTCTGAACAAAGGATACTCTACTTCAGATCATGTTAAGATGATTAGCAAACGTCTTCCTAAGAAATAGAGACCAATGGTAATTTCTTTGAAGCTATCAAAGGATCTAAATATTACCAGTCTTGAGGAACTGATAAGTTCTTTAAGAAGTCATGAGATTGAGCTTCATGAAGATGAACCTTAGAATAAAGGTAAATTTGTGGCTTTAAAGTCTAGGTCTAAAAAGACAAAGACTTTTCAAGCTGAAGAGGAAGAATCAGAAGGATCTGAGGAAGATTCAAGTGAAGACAAACTCTCTCTCGTGTCTAGAAGGATCGGTCAGATATGGAAGCACAGAAAAAGCAAGTTCAGAGGATCGAGAAGAACTAAAGGTAGATCTGAATCTTCATTTGGTCAGAGGAAAGCTTTTGGAAAGGAAGTAACTTGTTACGAGTGCAAAGAACCTGGACACTACAAAAAAGAATGTCCTAAGCTCAAGAAGGACAAGAAACCCAAGAAAGTGTTCAAGGAAAAGAAGGGTCTCATGGCACCACGGTATGATTCAGAGTCAAAAGAAGAAGATTCTGATGAGGAGCATGCAAATGTGGCTCTCGTGGAAAAGACTGTCACAAGTGAAGTTATTTTAGAATGTGAGCTAACATCAGATGATGAATCAGACTCTGAAGATGACACAGAGGTAATGTGTTATATTTCTCGCACTAAACTTTAATCTTGTTTATCTTAAATGATGAAAATACATCACCTTCTTCTTGGTAAATACAAAAATTTGAAAAAGAAATTTGTAGCTACCTATGAGAACTCTACCAAGTCTGAGCAAGACAGTCATGTTATAAATGAAAAAGATTTTGCTTAAAAAAAATCAAATCTTGATCTAAAAAGTAAAGTTTCTAAGTTAGAATAAGAGATCACTTCTATGGCATCTATTACTGATGAAGTAATCAGATACGATAGATCTTTTCAGCATTTCTTAGCTAAAATCATAGATATAAGCATGATGGCTTCAATGATCTATGGTGTTAGCAGAAATGGAGGTAAAGGCTTGGGATACTCAGGACCACCAAAGAAACTTGATGAAACTGAGTTTGTTATTCCAAAACCTCTCTCTGAACATTTTGTGCTTGCTGGCACTGAACTGAAATGTTTTGAACAAGAAGGTTCTGATTCTATCACATCACAACCACAGACATAGAAGGAAACTTCTAAGCCCAAATATCATGCACATATTCCACTTGATTATCCTGTTGCACGTGAATCCAAAGGTGTCAGAACCTCTGGAACTACAAACAAGAGAGGACCCAGAAAGTGGGTACCTAAGGATGAGATAATCTATGTTGCAGATATCCTTGATGGCTCCACTGAAACACCAGTCATGGTACCTGGACAGTGGTTTCTCACGACACATGATAGGTGAAAGGCGTATGTTCCAAGATTTGGAACTTAAATTTGGAGGAGTCGTTGGTTTTGGAGGAAATCAAAAAGGAAAGATCATTCGCTCTGGAACCGTAGGTAATGCTATGCTCCCTTATATTAATAATGTTCTTTTAGTTGAGGGTTTGATGCATAAATTATTGTCAATTATCCAACTTAGTGGCAATGGTTATGATGTCATTTTCAATCAAACATCTTGTAAAGTTGTTAGTCAAAAGGATGGCCCAGTCCTGTACAATGGTAAGAGGAAGAGCAACATTTACAAAATAAGGTTATCTGATTTGAAAAATCAGAATGTAAAATGTCTTCTTTCTGTTAACAAAGAGTAATGGGTCAGGCATGGACATCTAGGTCATATTAGTATGAGAAAGATATCTCAACTAAATAAACTTGGATTAGTCAGAGGCTTGCCCAACTTGAAGTTTTCTTCAGGCGCTCTTTCTGAAGCTTGTCAGAAAGGCAAGTTTACAAAAACCTCTTTTAAAGCTAATAAAGTTGTTTATACCTATAAGCCATTAGAACTTCTTCACATTGATCTTTTTGGACCAGTGAGAACTGCTTCAATCAATGGAAAGAAATATGGACTAGTCATCATTGATGATTATAGAAGATGGACATGGGTAAAATTCTTAAAACACAAGGACGGATCACATTCTGTATTTGCCGCCTTCTGTTCTCAAGTGTAATACGAAAAGGGCTGCAAAATAGTTAGAGTCAGAAGTGATCATGGTGGAGAATTTGAGAATAAGGACTTTGAGATGGATGTTAAGAGTGCATTTCTGAATGTTTATATATCTGAAAAAGTGTATGTCAAACAATCTCCTAGATTTGAAAGCTCTGAGAAATCAGATGCTCTTTATAAACTTAAGAAATCTCTCTATGGTCTAAAGGAAACTCCCAGAGCTTGGTTGGACATATTGAGTAATTTTCTTTTAGAAAACAAATTCACCAGAGGAATGGTTTGTACTACACTATTCTGCAAAATATTTAAAAATGAAATTATGATTGTTTAAATTTATGTTGATGATATTATTTTTGGTTCTGCTAATCCTTCTCTTTGCGAAGAATTTTCTAAGATGATGTAGGCTGAGTTTGAAATTAGTATGATGGGAGAACTGAAGTTCTTTTTGGGAATTCAAATTGACCAGAAACCAGAAGCTACTTACATTTATTAGAGTAATTATACCAAAGAAATCCTGAAGAAATTCAACATGTTGGATAGCAAGTCAGCAAAGACTCTGATGCATCCAACATGCATTCTAGAGAAAGAAGAGGTAAGTGGAAAGGTATGTCAGAAGCTATATTCTGGTATGATAGGCTCTCTTCTCTATCTAATAGCTTCTATATTTGATATTTTATTCATTATTCATTTGTGTGCTCGATTCCAATCTGATCCAAGAGAATCTCATTTTACTAACCTTCGCTTGATGTATAAGAAAACATCAGAGTATACACTTTCTGGTTTTGTGATGCAGATTACGCTTGAGATAGACTGGAAAGAAAGAGTACGTCTAGAAAATATTAGTTTCTTGGAAAGAATATGATATCATGGTTAAGCAAGAGGAAAACTACAACTGCGCTTTCAACAACAGAAGCTAAATACATCTCAACATCTTTATGCAGCACTCAGATGCTCTGTTTGAAGAGTCGGCTGGAAGACTATCAGATTTATGAGAGTAACATTCCTATCTTCCGTGATAATACTGCTTCTATTTGTTTAAGTAAAAATTCCATTTTTCATTCTAGGGCTAAAGATATAGAAATAAAGCATCATTTCATCAAAGACTATGTTCAAAAAGGGGTTCTTTATTTAAAATTCATAGATACAGACCATCAATGGGCTGATATCTTTACTAAACCCTTGAAGATAGATTTTTGTTTATTTTGAAGCATCTGAAAATGGATTTTTGTCGAGAGTAAGATTTCATCATAATCAGATATGATTTAGTGTTCAGTTACAGTCAGATGAAATGAGATTCTGATTTAAACAAAAAGTATATTATTTCTTTTTATTCAGAACCTCTGTCGTTAGAAGATGTTTCGGTCAGAAACGTCTCTGGTCAGAGGAAAGTATTTTGATTTTCCATACTCTGAGGACATTAAAACGTGTCACTTGGCATGATTAATGTGTGTAATCTTTGGTTATGTTTCATCATTAACTATGCCTAAGTGTCACTCGAGCATGTGTTTATTTCTTGGAATTGGATAAAATCAAAATTGTGGCTATCATTTATTACCCCTAATGATTATGCGTGTTTTCTCTCTCTTCCAAAACACGTTATACACTTCTCACATGACCTCACTTTTCACATCTCCTTCAACAACTTCATCATGAATACACAACATCAAGAAGAGTTAAAGTTCTCTGAAGAATATGAACGCAATTTGGTTTCTTCTGAGTCTATAACTGTAACTGCTCCTCCATCTTTATCAGTTGTTCACCCAAGTTCTTCAATCGTTCAACCCAGTTCGTCAACTGTCCCTGTCATTGATGAGAATGATATTACAAGGAGATCCCCACAAGTTCATTGTATCACTCATCCTTCAGAATTGAAATTGTTATGTGAGAATCTTATAGATTTTGTCAATCTTGATAACAATGGATATGATTTAAGTGAAGATATAAGTGAAGATATAAACGCTCAGGGATGGAAGTTCATTGTTATAGATTTTGTCAATCTTGATAACAATGGATATGACTTTAGGAACTACTCTTTGGACAAGACTGATTACAAGGGAATTGATCTTCATGAAGATCTAAGAATCTGGAATAAGATTATTCTTGGTTGCATTAACCTAAGACCTTCTTCATCTTCTTCTGACTACTTCAACGCAAATCAGAAGTACATGTTGTACTATCTGAAGACTCACCAGAAGATGTGTCTGCCCTTTATTCTCTTCTATTATCTGAGGGATACCATCATGAAGACTAGAACAACGAATATTCAGAATAATAAGATACCATCATATGTTCCTTGTGGAAGGCTTCTAACTGATATCTTTGTGGAGAGTGGGCTAGTCAAGTTTCTGGTAGAAGAAGCTAAGTGTACAAAGGATCTGACTCCATGCATTGGAGAGTTCATCAAGCAAGGAATCTGAAGTACATGGGTTTGCTAAAGAAGATAATCACCTAACCTCTGACAACTCCTTCTGATACCATCACTAACAGAAGAGTTTTGGTAGAGAATTTCCCTCTGTTCACCAAGGGAGATAGTCCAGCTGGAATATTTGCCTACGTAGTAATGATGGCTGAAGCTGGAGTTGCCGTGTCATGCTTCACATATGAAGATGTGCATTCTGCACCTACTCTCATTGATCAAACCAGAGGCAAACAGAAGCAAACTTCAGAAGGTCCTGAACCGAGGAAAATGAAGAAGAAGAAGAAGAAGAAGAAGGAAAGAGCTCAAGCTTCTGGAAACATATCTTTGGCTAGTTATCCAGAATCTTCTGTTGGTGGCTCTAAGCCTACTGCATCTGCAAGTAAACCCATTTTTGTATCTTTACCTTATAATATCAATATTACTTCATCCATTCCTCTATCTGAAGCCCCTTCCTTCTCTTATATGTCCATACCCCCATCTATTTCTGATCCTGAACATAGGAAAACTACCCAATCACTATTGCCACACCAACAACCATACCAATTGTTGTTTTTGATATTATTTCTACAACCTTTGATCTTGTTTCTTTGATTATATCATCTGCTCAACCAACAAATAATCTAGTTTCTAACTCTTTTCCATCTTTAACTCTTACCATTCCATCTACACTGATTCAAACATACACCTCACCTATTCTAACCCCAGTTTCTGAAAATTTTCATACTGCCACCTCTCAACCAACCATCACTAAATCTCAAACAACAAACATTGAATCACCAATTTCTATACACTCTGATCCTCCTTCACCATACTCTAGTAGTACCTATGAGATTTTTAATGTTGCACCCCTTGATACTATTATTTTTATCAGTCTCATTCAACCACATCTGAACCAATTCATTCTGAACCTTTTGAAATTTCCACATTTGAACCCTTTACCATTTTGGATCTTTTTGATCTGACTGAGGAATCTACCCATATCCAACTTCCTGACGGAGACCTACCTCTTGTCCTTTATCAACCCTCTACTCCCCAAATTCCCAGACCTTGGATGAATTTATTGATATTTTTAGGGTTAAGGAGAAGAAGCAGGTTGCTAAAGTCATAGCAGAAGCTAGCACGAGCACTAATCCTCAGGCTTTGTACGCTTCATGGGAGAATCTTCAGAAGTGGGTGAACTTTGAGTTTGTAATACTCATGAGTTTCTCGAATGCTTTGAGAAGTGCAAATGTTCGGATGGTGACTGAACAAGAAAAAGCCAGAAAGGAAAGAATCAGATTGTTTAATCTTCTTAAGGAAGCCGAAGCTAAGGCTCTTCAAGCTGCTGAGAAGAGAAGCTAAGAGCTGTTGGAGAAGCTAGACTTGCCAAGGAAGCTAAAGATGCAGAAGCTGCAAGACAAGTTGTTATTGTTGTCTCCTCTGCTTATCCTTCCATCTCGCGTCTGGAGCAAGCAATTGGAGAAATCAAAGAAGAACAAGATGTCTTCAAGGAAAGCATCTCCCAACAGAAGGAACGAGAATATACAGAACATGTTACAACTGATCCTGGCCAAGATGTCCACTCCTTCATCCTTTGGACCTTAGACTTTTAGGCTTTTACCTTTTGCTTCTGAACCTTAGGATTCTATGTGTTTTTATGTTTTCA
The DNA here is from genome assembly GCF_029867415.1 of Vicia villosa. Taxonomy (NCBI): domain Eukaryota; kingdom Viridiplantae; phylum Streptophyta; class Magnoliopsida; order Fabales; family Fabaceae; genus Vicia; species Vicia villosa. Next base: position 49,616,895 of record NC_081186.1, on the reverse strand, counting down.
ATCTGATATTTTGACTATCGTATTTTTAATGAAGTTCTATTTTTGTTATCTTTTCCTCTTCTTTGTTATGTCTTATGTTTTCTATGTTTTGTTAGAACAAGAATTGTTCTGATCAATTATCTTAGTTTTGATGATAACAATAATATGAATTTTGCTTAAGATAATATGGTACTCTAATCCAATGCAATTTCCTTTTCAGGAAATATATAAAGAGTATGCATAATTCAGCGCTCAGAAGCTTTGTCTCAAATGGTTCAGCATGCAACATCAGAACATGGTCTGGCAAGACATCAGAAGATGGTCGAAGCAGAATCAGAACATGGGTCTATGGAAGCATCAGAAGAACAAGAGAACAGAAGCACTGAAGTTCTGATGGTATCACGCTCAGAAGCACTTCAAGGTCAGAAGATCAGAAGATGCTATGCACCAAGCTGTTTGACTCTGATGATATTCAAACGTTGTATTCACAAACATCAGATCAGAAGGAAGTACTAGTGGCAAGCTACGCTGACTGACAAAAGGAACGTTAAAAGCTACTAAAGGCTACGTCAGTAGACACAGCGTGAACAAGGCTCGAGGTAGTTGACAAAAGCGTATAACATTAAATGCGATGCTGTACGGAACACGCAAAGCATTAAATGCACTCAACGGTCATCTTCTCCAACGCCTATAAATATGAAGTTCTGATGAGAAGCAAGGTTAACGATCCTGAACAAAACAACGCCTATTAACTTGCTGAAACTCTGTTCAAATTCAAAGCTCAGAATCTTCATCTTCATCAAAGCTCACTACATTGCTGTTGTAATATATTAGTGAGATTAAGCTTAAACGTTAAGAGAAATATCACAGTTTGTGATTATAGCTTTTAAGAAGCATTTGTAATACTCTTAGAATTGATTACATTAAGTTGTAAGGAACTAGAGTGATCGTGTGGATCAGAATACTCTAGGAAGTCTTAGAGGTTATCTAAGCAGGTTGTAACTAGAGTGATCGTGTGGATCAGTATACTCTAGAAAAGTCTTAGAGGGTATCTAAGCAGTTGTTCCTGGAGTGATCAGTGTGTGATCAGAAGACTCTGGAAGACTTAGTTGCTGACTAAGTGGAGAACCATTGTAATCCGTGCGATTAGTGGATTAAATCCTCAGTTGAGGTAAATCATCTCTGCGGGGGTGGACTGGAGTAGTTTAGTTAACAACGAACCAGGATAAAAATAACTGTGCAATTTATTTTTATCTGTCAAGTTTTTTAAAGCTACACTTATTCAAACCCCCCCTTTCTAAGTGTTTTTCTATCCTTCATGTTTTTCACACGTAATCAACTTTTTTACTATGACAAAAAGGGGGACTAATAAGTGAAGTTAATTTTTAGTGCTAATAGTCATATTCCTGAAATGAACTGCTCATATTCTAACCCATATAAACTTTTATTTCTGTTAGAATAGTTTTTTCAGGTATCATGAACTGATTCAACATATCAGGCTCTAAGCTTTGAATTCAAATCAGGCTCTAAGTATTCGAAATCTTATTTGAGAAAACTCAATCAGGCTCTAAGTACTCAAAAATCTTATTTGGAAATTAAACTCTGAGTTAATCAAGTCAACAATCAGGTACTAAGAAGACTGGAATCAGACTTCTATCAGGCTCTGAATATTTTGACTAACTAACCAGGCTCTAGACTTTCAAGCTCTGAAAATTTCAAGATCCCTAGTTAACCAAGTTCTAAGTTTTCAAGATCCCGCTTGGAGGTATTGGTATCAAGAATCAAGACTTTCAAAGATCTTAATATTTGATCTATTGTAACCAAGGGGAGTTACCCATACGGTTCTTAATCAGGATATCTGATCTTCATCAAGTCTTTGACTCGGGAGGAGTTTCTCTTATAAAGGATAAGTATTCCTTACCTTTCTTTTCTGAAACTTTTTCTAATTATGTACAAAATTGTATCATCAAAATACATAGTTTTGTCATCATCCAAAAGGGGGAGATTATTAGAAAAATATTTGGTTCTGCAATATATCTGTGAGTTTTTATGATAACAATTAGTATGTTTATATGAACAATTTTGATACTCTAACATTTGTTATTTTTGAGAACTTAACAAATAGGTTATGATCTAATTCGAGGCGCTGTCGTATCATCTGAAGAATCCATGTTACCTTTCTGCGCTACACATGTACTGAAGACCAAGTGCTGAAGACTCTGAAGACGCAGTTCTGAAGACTTGAAGCTCTAAAGAATCGATACTTATTTTCTATCTTCTAACTTATGCTCAGGAGAGCCTCTAAAGTCCAAGAAGAATGGAAGATAATGTGTACGTAGTACATAGTACGTGGTACAAACTGAATGTTTCACTCCACTACCATGTAAGGACGGGCGCATTATACGATCTTGTCCCCCACTACGTTCAAGTTGCCAACCTTCTGGAAGTTCCAGATTTTCCCTTCAACGGATATATTATTAATTGGCTATATATGTGCTTGAAGACTGAACAGAAAAGGCTGCTAATTCACTATTGTTTGAACACTCTCAAAAGACTATTCATAAGATTTTCATTTCTCTAAGTCTAGAATATGAAAAATATTGTTTGCATTCAGCTTGTGTAGAAGCATTTCGTTATAAACAAACCTTATTTCAAACTGTTGTTTGTTGTTCCTCAAGAGACCGGTTGGTCAGATTTCTTGAGAAGTCTTAAATTAGTGTGTCTTATAGGTTATATTGTTAGTCACTTGCAGTTAGTTAGCTTGTTCATTGTAATAATCTTGAGATTATTGGATTAAGACCTTGTTGATAAGGCGAAATCACCTTGGCGGGTGAACTAGATTAGCTTGATATTTTTCAAGTGAACTAGTATAAATATACCTTGTTTTTTCTTCTTGCAAATCTATCTTTATTATCTTGAATCAACTTCGTTTTAGAGGGAAATTTTTTGGGTGTTAAAACCCTATTCATGTTAGAACAAGAAATGTTCTGATCAATATTATTAGTTTTGATGATAACATTATATATGAATTTTGTATAAGAGAATGTGGTACTCTAATTATTCACGTTTTCCATTTCACGAAAAGTATAAAAGAGTATGCACAAAATCAGCGTTCAGAGGCTCTGACCCAGAAGTTCTGGATGGCTTCATCAGAACATGGTCTGGCAAGACATCAGAAGATGATCCTGCAGAATCAGAACATGAACTGGAAAGCATCAGAAGATGGAAGTCAGAAGGAAAGCTCTGAAGATCTGATGGTATCACGCTCAAAGTACTTCTCAAGTATGAAGACAGAAGTTGCATCTGCAGCAAAGCTGCAAAGCTGAAGACTCTGATATTCAAACGTATATTCTACATATTTTGAGTCCAGAAGAAAGTACAAGTTGAAAAGGCTATAACGTCAAATCTCTGACTGACAAAAGGAACGTTAGAAGCTACAAATGGCAAAGTCAGTAAAAGCAGTGAAAGCGTGGCTCGAGGTAGTTGACAAAAGTGTGAAACATTAAATGCAGTAGTGTATTATTCACGCAAAGCATTAAATGCTCCCAACGGTCACCTTTCCTCCAGCGCCTATAAATAGAAGTTTTGATTCAGAAGCAGCAACAACTCTTGCGCAAAAGAACCAAAACGCTGTCAAACTGAAATCAAAGAAAAGCAAAGAAGAACTTCATCTTCAACCTCACAACTTTGTAATATTTTAGTGAGTGTTAGAACTTAAACTTAAGAGAAAAATCACTTTGTGATTATAGCTTATTTAGAAGCATTTGAATCTCTTGTAACATTTATTTTACATTGATTGTAAAAGGATTTCCTAGAGTGATCAAGTTGTGATCTGTAGACTCTAGAAGACTTAGAGGGTATCTAAGTGGATAACCATTGTAATCAGTTTGATTAGTGGATTGAATCCTCAGTTGAGGTAAATCATCTTGTCAGGGGGTGGACTGGAGTAGTTTGGTTAACAATGAACCAGGATAAAAATAATTGTGTTATTTATTTTTATCTATCACTTTTGAGAAAGAACCCTTATTCAATCCCCCGTTTCTAAGTGTTTTTCAGTCCTTCAATTCAAACCCCCCTTTCTAGTGTTTTTCACACCTTCAGACTGATTGTTACCTGATTGTTTGTCAAGTTATTTTTCTCACTCTTTAAGCTTTTAAGCATAGAGTTGAGTATTTTTCTTGGTTAAAGATTTTAAGCAAGATCAAGTATTGTTCTTAGTTGAATCTTTGAAGCAAAACTAAGTATTTTGTACTAAAGTGTAATCTTCTTTTATCACTAGTTTGTGATTAGTTTTGTCACTAGGATTGTGAGTTGTTTTGAAACAGTAACTAGGATTGGGACTATTTGTTTATCACTATGGTGATTTGGAGTGAGATGTCGATTTCTCATATCTAGATGTTAATTTCTAGGTAGAAGTTGCAATGGGTAGTGATTAAATGAGAAGTTGTAAACTGAGATTGTTTAGCTTTGAATTGATACTATTGATAGTGGATTTCCTTCCTGGCTTGGTAGTCCCTGAAGGATAGAAAAACACTTAGAAAGGGGGGGGTTTGAATAAGTGTAGCTTTAAAAACTTGACAGATAAAAATAAATTGCACAGTTATTTTTATCCTGGTTCGTTGTTAACTAAACTACTCCAGTCCACCCCCGCAGAGATGATTTACCTCAACTGAGGATTTAATCCACTAATCGCACGGATTACAATGGTTCTCCACTTAGTCAGCAACTAAGTCTTCCAGAGTCTTCTGATCACACACTGATCACTCCAGGAACAACTGCTTAGATACCCTCTAAGACTTTTCTAGAGTATACTGATCCACACGATCACTCTAGTTACAACCTGCTTAGATAACCTCTAAGACTTCCTAGAGTATTCTGATCCACACGATCACTCTAGTTCCTTACAACTTAATGTAATCAATTCTAAGAGTATTACAAATGCTTCTTGAAAGCTATAATCACAAACTGTGATATTTCTCTTAACGTGTAAGCTTAATCTCACTAATATATTACAACAGCAATGTAGTGAGCTTTGATGAAGATGAAGATTCTGAGCTTTGAATTTGAACAACGTTTCAGCAAGTTAATAGGCGTTGTTTTGTTCAGGATCGTTAACCTTGCTTCTCATCAGAACTTCATATTTATAGGCGTTGGAGAAGATGACCGTTGAGTGCATTTAATGCTTTGCGTGTTCCGTACAGCATCGCATTTAATGTTATACGCTTTTGTCAACTACCTCGAGCCTTGTTCACGCTGTGTCTACTGACGTAGCCTTTAGTAGCTTTTAACGTTCCTTTTGTCAGTCAGCGTAGCTTGCCACTTGTACTTTCTTCTGATCTGATGTTTGTGAATATAACGTTTGAATATCATCAGAGTCAAACAGCTTGGTGCAAAGCATCTTCTGATCTTCTGACCTTGAAGTGCTTCTGAGCGTGATACCATCAGAACTTCAGTGCTTCTGTTCTCTTGTTCTTCTGATGCTTCCATAGACCCTTGTTCTGATTCTGCTTCGACCATCTTCTGATGTCTTGCCAGACCATGTTCTGATGTTGCATGCTGAACCCTTTGAGACAAAGCTTCTGAGCGCTGAATTATGCATACTCTTTATATATTTCCTGAAAAGGAAATTGCATTGGATTAGAGTACCATATTATCTTAAGCAAAATTCATATTATTGTTATCATCAAAACTAAGATAATTGATCAGAACAAATCTTGTTCTAACAATCTCCCCCTTTTTGATGATGACAAAAACATATATAAATGATATGAATTTGCGATCAGAAAGAACAGACGGCAAAAGACAAATTACACAGCTATAGCATAAGCATATGAATATGTCTCCCCCTGAGATTAACAATCTCCCCCTGAGATAAATAATCTCCCCCTGAAATAAATACTCGAAGAACTTTAATAAAAGACTTCCCTGATTATTTCGGTAGAGACGATCATATAAGCTTTTGTCTTCAGAGAATTCATAGCTTCTGACTTCTGCTTCCATTGGACAGCTTCAGAACTAGAATTTCCTTAGATCCCTAGAACACTCACAGCTTCTGATTCCTGCTTCCATCTAGGACAGCTTCAGAACTTGAATTTCTTTGATCTTCTGAACATTCATAGCTTCTGATTTCTGCTTCCATTTAGGACAGCTTCAGAACTTGAGTTTTCTGGATCTTTAGAACATTCACAGCTTCTGATTTTTGCTTCCCTCGGATAGCTTCAGAGCTTGAATTTCTACCAACCTCACTTCATGCTAGATTTGTATCAGAACATTGTTGAATGTACCAGAGCATCATCAGAGCATCTCTACATCCTGAAATGTTACAGAACAAAAACTAAACGACAAAAGTCAGCATGAACGAGTCAGAACATAAAATGTATATTCGAACACATTATATGTATCAGAGCCATATAGGCTAAAATAATGTATCAGAGCAAATAGAATTTTGTCAGAACAAATAGACAAATATGGATCAAATTCTATTATCAGTGCTTCTGATTTCTGAAGCTTGATAGCACTCAGCTTGCTTCAGTTTCCATGAGCTTATTCTTTTTACAGAATAACCCTTCTTATGGTTTTTGCTTCTTGTGTTTGCTTTGAAGATTCTCTTCACTGCTTTATATCTGCAAAACACTTAAACCATAAAGAACTTGCAATTCTTGTTAGAAAATGTGTGGGAGCTTTACCCAGCAACTGATAGATTAATCAAATAAAATGTGTGGGAGCTTTACCCAGCAACTGATAGATTAATCAAATCATTTATCATTTATCTTCTCCCCCTTTTTGTCATAACATCAAAAAGAATATTTCAAACGATTCAGATGATGAAAACGACAAATAAAATCATTGGAATGTAAAACAAGGAAACTTTTTTTCATTTATAATCAAAAAGGATTACAAGAAAGGAATGCAGGAAAACAGATGCAACAAGGAGAGGAAACTACAAAGACCAAAAGACTAAGATCCTAGCCTACGCAAAATCCGCGCCAGAACATCATGAATCCCGTCAGTGCTTGTAGCTTGCCTTGTCATGAAGGAGCGAAACTCAGCATTGGCTACTTCTTGCGCGTCCAAGCGAGAAGCCAGCATAGCTTGATTCTGATGAAGAGTTTCCAAGGTCTCCATCAGAGCTGAGGTTTCACCAGAAGAGGAGGCACCAGAATTTCTGCCAAAAGGGACAGCAATCTCAGCAGGGTGATCTTCTGGAAGATCTTCAGCTTGTGCATCTTCCATTTCCTCATCTGAGTCTGACTCAGAAGTCGCCTTAGCATATTCTGGTTCAGGCAGCTCAGAAGTTCCAGCTTCCAACGCTTGAAGAATAGCTGCTAGGTTTGTTGGAGGAGTAGGACCAGCAACTTCAGCAGGATAAACCACTACTGGAAAGACCATGTGAGGTGCTTTTTCAGAAGGGTTCATTCTGAACCAGTTGAACAGCCACTGAAAATCTCCAGTCAGCACAGGAAACCATGGTCTCCACACCACGATGTCTCTGCAGAGATTTTCTTCTTCCAACTCATCTGCTGGTATCTTCCCTTCAAGAACACTTCTGTTCCTGATGAGATGGTGATGGCTGCTTTCACCAACTTCCAACCGAAGACCACGAACACCAGGAGCTTCAGACATAATCCTTCTCTGAGTGTCTGTAGCCTTAGCCAGAAAATCCTGACGAAAGGTATTCCAAAGGTTGCTTGTAGCATACTCATCCAGATGGTTAAGGTAAGCAGCACCTAGAATCTCCAACCAGCCATTTACATCAGAATGTAAAAGCTCCAGATATGATTGAGTGGTAGGGGTTGGAGGGTTGACAGTGAACCTGGAGTCGGGAAGAACAACGCTATAGGGATTAGGTGTTCTGGTGGGAAAAGGGTGTGAGAGAGATGAAGAAATATCTGATGGAAGGGTTGAAGGAGAGGAGATATCAGATGGTGAAGAAGGTGGTTCCGAGAGGATGAATGAGGAGGAAGAGGTGGTGGAGGTCTTTGAAGAGGGAGGTGATTGAGGGGAACCGTCAAGGGGTTGATACACTTTGAGAGGGTCATAGGAGATCCTTACTCTTTTTGGTTTGGTTTCTGGTTCAGCAGTTGTCTTTCTCTTTTGTTTCCGATCATTATCTTGATTCCCAGAGCTTGACGATGGATTCATGATGAATTTGCAGATATTGGAAACTGCTAGGGTTTATGATATGAATGCAAAGAGAGAGAACGAAAAAGAAACTGAATGCAAAGTGAGAGAAATATGAGAGGGAAAAGAAACGTTTGAAGAATATAAAAAGAAAACTGAAAGAGAGTAAATGATGAAAAGCATTTAATGTTACGTGACATGAGGAGAGATAATAATGACAAAAGACGTGATTTGCACAGTTACCTAAGTAGACGTCCCCTCAACTGCACGCACGCTTGTCCAGGAATAGTGAACACGTGTTTACCATCTGGATAGCCAGTTACAGCTGTTTTGCTTTTATAGAGATTCTGAATCAACTTAGACAATGAAACGTTAGTAATAACTAAATCACAATTTCTAATTGATTTCTATCAGAACTTCTTAAAAAAAAATTCATTTCAGAAGATACTCATACATAAGAACTTCTCATCTTCTCATTCTGAGCTTGTTTCTGAAGACCCATTTTGTACCAATTATATTGAATCCATCTGGTCTAGGAACAAGATCCCAAACATCATTCCTTGTAAACTGATTTAGTTCTTCTTGCATAGCAATTATCCAGTCTGGATCTTCTAGAGCATGATCAACAGAAGTTGGCTCGATCAAAGATACAAGACCTAATTGACAGTCTGCATTGTTCTTAAGGAATGCTCTTGTTCTGATTGGATCATCCTTCTTTCCAAGAATGACATCTTCTGAATGACCAGAGATGAGTCTGGATGATCTTCTGACAGATGGTTCTTCAGAAATGCTTAGATTCTCCAGAGAAGCTGATACTTGATCTTCAGATTCTTTGCTTCTGAGAAGCTCTGCTTCTGATGCGTTGCTTCTCGGATCAACAACTTCTGATATATCAATATCACAATCTGCAAAATTATCAAACTGCTTTGGTTTTTCAGAACCAAGCTTATCATCAAACCTGATATTGATTGATTCTTCTACAATCAATGTTTCAGTATTGTATACTCTGTAGCCTTTTGAGCGTTCAGAATATCCAAGAAGGAAACATTTTTGTGCTTTGGAATCAAACTTACCAAGATGATCTTTAGTGTTCAGAATAAAGCATACACATCCAAAAGGATGGAAATATGAAATGTTGGGCTTTCTATTCTTCCACAATTCATAAGGAGTCTTATTTAGAATAGGTCTGATAGAGATTCTATTCTGAATATAGCATGCAGTGTTTATTGATTCTGCCCAGAAATGCTTAGCCATATTGGTTTCATTGATCATGGTTCTGGCCATTTCTTGCAGAGTCCTATTCTTTCGTTCTACAACCCCATTTTGCTGTGGAGTTCTAGGACAAGAGAAATCATGGGCAATACCATTTTCTTTGAAGAATTCTTCAAAGGATCTGTTCTCAAATTCACCACTATGATCACTTCTGACCTTTATGATTTTACACTCTTTTTCAGATTGAATCTGAATGCAGAAATCAAAGAACACTGAATGAGTCTCATCCTTGTGTTTCAAGAATTTTACCCATGTCCAGCGGCTATAATCATCTACGATGACTAATCCATATTTCTTCCCTCTGACAGATGCTGTTTTGACTGGGCCAAACAGATCAATGTGCAAGAGTTCTAATGGCCTTGAGGTAGAAACAACATTCTTGGACTTGAATGCAGGTTTGGAGAACTTGCCCTTCTGACATGCTTCACAAAGAGCATCTGATTTGAATTTCAGATTAGGGAGTCCTCTGACAAGATCCAGTTTGTTAATCTGAGAAATCTTTCTCAAACTAGCATGACCTAATCTTCTGTGCCAGACCCACTGCTCTTCAGAAACAGACATAAGACAAGTCACCTTCTGACTCATAAGATCTTGCAGATCTGTCTTATAAATGTTGTTCTTCCTCTTGCCTGTAAATAGGATTGAGCCATCCTTCTGATTTACAGCCTTGCAAGACTCTTGATTAAAGATTATATCATAACCATTGTCACTCAATTGACTGATAGATAAGAGGTTATGTGTTAATCCTTCTACAAGAAGTACATTAGAAATGAAAGGAGAGTTACCAGACTTTATAGTTCCAGAGCCAATTATCTTGCCCTTCTGATCTCCTCCAAACTTGACTACTCCTCCAGACTTAAGCACCAGGTCTTGGAACATAGACCTTCTTCCTGTCATGTGTCGTGAGCATCCAGAGTCCAGGTACCATGACATGTTGTGCTTTGTCCTTTTTGCAGTCAAGGATATCTGCAATAGGAATAATCTTATCCTTAGGTACCCACATCTTTTTGGGTCCTTTCTTGTTAGATTTTCTCAAGTTCTGATTGAACTTGGGTTTAACATTGTAAGCAATAGGAGGAACAGCATGATAATTTTTAATGTGAGTTTCATGATATTTCCTAGGTTGTGTCACATGCTTTTTGGTGTGTGCAATGTGAAAACTTTGAGCATGTGAAGTGTGCCTAATATCATGGGAGTGGCCATACTTGAACTGATCATACAATGGCTTGTATGTGAATTTCATTTCATCAACAGGTTCAAGTTTGTATGGGGTTTCACCCTCAAAACCAATGCCGACTCTTTTGTTTCCAGACACAGCATATATCATAGAAGCTAGCTGACTTCTGCCAATACTTCTAGATAAGAACTTCCTGAAGCTTAAATCATATTCTTTCAGAATATGGTTTAGACTAGGAGTGGATTTTTCTGAATCAGAAGGAGATCCAACATTATTGGATAATTTTAAAAGTTTTTCTTTTAAGTCAGAATTCTCCAACTCAAGCTTCTTTGTTTCAAATTCAAATAGCTTTTTCAGCTTTTTGTATTTGAGACTAATCTGAGACTTGAGTTCCAGAAGTTCAGTTAGACCGGAAACTAACTCATCTCTAGTAAGTTCAGAAAATACCTCTTCAGAATCTGATTCTGATGTAGATTCTGATCCGTCATCTTCTGTCGCCATCAGCGCACAGTTGGTCTGCTCATCTTCAGAGTCTGAATCATCTTCTGACTCATCCCAGGTTGCCATAAGACCTTTCTTCTTATGAAACTTCTTCTTGGGATTTTCCTTCTGAAGATTCGGACATTCACTCTTGAAGTGTCCAGGCTCATTGCATTCATAGCACATGACCTTCTTCTTGTCAAATCTTCTGTCATCAGAAGATTCTCCACGTTCAAATTTCTTTGAACTTCTGAAGCCTCTGAACTTCCTTTGCTTGGCCTTCCAGAGTTGATTTAGCCTTCTGGAGATCAGGGACAGTTCATCTTCTTCTTCAGATTCAGATTCTTCAGGATCTTCTTCTCTAGCCTGAAAAGCGTTAGTGCATTTCTTGATATTGGATTTTAATGCAATAGACTTACCTTTCTTTTGAGGCTCATTTGCGTCCAGCTCTATTTCATGACTTCTCAAGGCACTGATAAGCTCTTCCAGAGAAACTTCATTCAGATTCTTTGCAATCTTGAATGCAGTCACCATACGACCCCATCTTCTGGGTAAGCTTCTGATGATCTTCTTTACGTGATCAGCCTTGGTGTATCCCTTGTCAAGAACTCTCAATCCAGCAGTAAGAGTTTGAAATCTTGAAAACATCTTTTCAATGTCTTCATCATCCTCCATCTTGAAGGCTTCATACTTCTGGATTAAAGCTAGAGCTTTAGTCTCCTTGACTTGAGCATTTCCTTCATGAGTCATTTTCAAGGACTCATATATGTCATAGGCCGTTTCCCTGTTAGATATCTTCTCATACTCAGCATGAGAGATAGCATTCAGCAAAACAGTTCTGCATTTATGATGATTCCTGAAAAGCTTCTTCTGATCATCATTCATTTCTTGCCTTGTCAGCTTTACGCCTCTGGCATTTACTGGATGTTTGTAACCATCCATCAGAAGATCCCATAGATCACCATCTAGACCAAGAAAGTAACTTTCCAGTTTATCTTTCCAGTATTCAAAGTTTTCACCATCAAATACCGGCGGTCTAGTATAACCATTGTTACCGTTGTATTGCTCAGCAGAGCCAGATGTAGATGCAGGTGTAGACTTTTCACTTTCATCAACCATCTTTTACTGAAGCGTTTTTCTCTTCCTGAATCTTTTCTAAACACGGTTAAGTGCTTGCACCTTAGAACCGGCGCTCTGATGCCAATTGAAGGATAGAAAAACACTTAGAAAGGGGGGGTTTGAATAAGTGTAGCTTTAAAAACTTGACAGATAAAAATAAATTGCACAGTTATTTTTATCCTGGTTCGTTGTTAACTAAACTACTCCAGTCCACCCCCCGCAGAGATGATTTACCTCAACTGAGGATTTAATCCACTAATCGCACGGATTACAATGGTTCTCCACTTAGTCAGCAACTAAGTCTTCCAGAGTCTTCTGATCACACACTGATCACTCCAGGAACAACTGCTTAGATACCCTCTAAGACTTTTCTAGAGTATACTGATCCACACGATCACTCTAGTTACAACCTGCTTAGATAACCTCTAAGACTTCCTAGAGTATTCTGATCCACACGATCACTCTAGTTCCTTACAACTTAATGTAATCAATTCTAAGAGTATTACAAATGCTTCTTGAAAGCTATAATCACAAACTGTGATATTTCTCTTAACGTTTAAGCTTAATCTCACTAATATATTACAACAGCAATGTAGTGAGCTTTGATGAAGATGAAGATTCTGAGCTTTGAATTTGAACAGCGTTTCAGCAAGTTAATAGGCGTTGTTTTGTTCAGGATCGTTAACCTTGCTTCTCATCAGAACTTCATATTTATAGGCGTTGGAGAAGATGACCGTTGAGTGCATTTAATGCTTTGCGTGTTCCGTACAGCATCGCATTTAATGTTATACGCTTTTGTCAACTACCTCGAGCCTTGTTCACGCTGTGTCTACTGACGTAGCCTTTAGTAGCTTTTAACGTTCCTTTTGTCAGTCAGCGTAGCTTGCCACTTGTACTTTCTTCTGATCTGATGTTTGTGAATATAACGTTTGAATATCATCAGAGTCAAACAGCTTGGTGCAAAGCATCTTCTGATCTTCTGACCTTGAAGTGCTTCTGAGCGTGATACCATCAGAACTCCAGTGCTTCTGTTCTCTTGTTCTTCTGATGCTTCCATAGACCCATGTTCTGATTCTGCTTCGACCATCTTCTGATGTCTTGCCAGACCATGTTCTGATGTTGCATGCTGAACCCTTTGAGACAAAGCTTCTGAGCGCTGAATTATGCATACTCTTTATATATTTCCTGAAAAGGAAATTGCATTGGATTAGAGTACCATATTATCTTAAGCAAAATTCATATTATTGTTATCATCAAAACTAAGATAATTGATCAGAACAAATCTTGTTCTAACAGTCCCCAGACTAGGTGTTGTTGCACTGAACTTGGTTAATACTTAATGTGTAATTTACCATTCTCAAATTGAATTTTTCATTCTTTTTTGTTTGGTAAATATGTGTTTTGTCAGGAGATGATGTCAAGACATTTGTCCTGACATTGTAGTTTGTATTGAGACATTGGTCATAACGTGTAATTTGTGTTGGCTGACATTCTGTGATTTATCTTTCGGTATAAGTTACAGGTTGATGCTATTATTGTATATCAAGAGGAGATGTCACAACATTTGTCTTAATATCATGTTCTAATGTTGGCATCAGAGTAGGCACCCTTGTCTGTTTATTGAGTGAGCTCCAGTGAGATAATTTTATGGTACTGTATGTCTCTGGGAAATCTAGAATGATAGAATTTTGAAAATCATTGGACATCAAAATCAAGATGAGGACGGTTCCTCATTGGACTTTTTCCTTCCTTTTGAACTCTCCTGAAAAGGCAGTTCTCCACTTGACTCTTTGTATCTTGGTATGGGTCCTTCACATTCTTTCCCTCTTCTATGCTTGATGATTTGACAGGTTTCAACATTCTTTACTCCAGATGTAGAGGCTGGAGTTGCAGTAGAGCTTGGGAGAGCACCCATGTTCCTTGAACTCAAAGCAGTGGCAATTTACTCCACTTGATTCTCTAGATTTTTTATGCAAATCAGAGTATGATGTGTATGTCCAGGTTGTAGCACAAGACATAACAATCATCTGCTTATATGTCGATGACTTAATGGTAACTAGAAATAGATTGGAGAACTTGTTGAAGTTTAAAGAGTTAATGATGAAGGAATTTGAAATGTCGGATCTAGGAAAATTGTTTTACTTCCTAGGCATGGAATTTCAAATGTCGAATCAAGGAATGGTACTGCATCAAAAGAAGTATGTCAAAGAGATACTCAAGAGATTCAGAATGGATGATTTGAATCCTGCATCCTCACCCGTCGAAACAAAATTGAAGTTGGATAAGCATGGAGAGGAAGACAAAGTCAATGTAACTTTGTTCAAGCAAATTATTGGATCTCTGAGATATGTGTGCAGCAGTCAACCTGATATAGGTTTCGCAGTCGGATTAGTGAGTGTTAGCTGGAGATTTCGATTGAAGGATATGTTTCTTGAAGAATTAGATTTCGAAGAATAAAATGGCTTTCGATGTCCGTTCCTGAGAATAAATGGTTTTTTAAAAGGCCATTTCCGAGGATGTTATTTATGTTGAAGATGATTGAAATCGAAGCTGAATCGAGATAGATTGTCTTTGGGACTTAAGCGTTTTTCGAAATACAAGAGTACTGAAGCTTAGAGTATTTCGTTGCATTCTCATCAAAGATCACGTTGCCACGTATCGAAAAAGGATTCAGGCGGGAGGATTTGAATTTCGAAATATTCTGTGTAAACGAACAAGGACAGATGGCGCCCTAGGGATTCGAAACGCATGCATGTGAGCAACGTGGCATTTCGTTAGCGTAAGACCGTTATGGTCGAATTAGTATAAATAAGAGTCTTAGTATCAGGATCCGGTGTGTTCATTTTGTACAAATCACTCACAAATCACTCGAGTATCAAGTGTTAAGAGAAAGAGTTCGCTGAGAAATGTACGTATGACACCACACTTTTAATATGTTTGTATTTCTATTTATAGAATCAAAGTGTCTTTAAGTTTCTTTTACTTTTCGCCCAGTCTTTCAGTTGTACCCCAAAATTTGCCCGCATCTTTTTTCAAAGAGAAGGTAACGGACTTCTGTCTAAAATTTGGAGTTTCATATAATCTTGGATTTTATTTCATAAATATCCTGATTTTATGAATACTCAGTTTTTTAGAATATTCTTATACGGTATTTTGGTTCGCTGTTGAATTTATTCTTACACAAACGCCAAGTACTGTTTATCACTTCACACACGCTGTTTATTTGAGATTTATTTGCAGATAAATAGTACTGAAGCAATTGCTACAGAATTAAATTTTGCAGGCACAGAGTCCGGGGATTCAGACTGTACTGGTAACAATTAAATTATTATTGTTTTTTGTTTCCCACTTATTTTTGTACTATATTATTGTTTTCAAATCTCTTTCTTTCAAATCAAATTCTAACTTTATTCCATACATCTTTCTTTTCAAACCCTACCATACACTTTCTTTCAAAACCTACTATCATTCAAACTTTCCTTTTTGTACGGTATCACTTCATTCCCCAACGTCTCCATCCTTCTTTTCTCTCTATAAATACCCCTCATTTTTTTTCATAAATTCTCACATCAAGTTTCATTCACCTCCCAAATTTCTATCATACTATCTCATAATTATTTCCTCTTCTTCCCCGGCAAAAATGGCAAAGTGGGTGGATACGTTTTTTCTTATGGTCATCACTGTTTTTACGGTGATCATGTCTTTCTTCTGTCTACATAGTCCTGAGAAATGCGGACCTGGGATGTTTACACTTCCGTGCATCTATTTTCTGTTGTTTATAGCATGGGTCTTTATTCGTCATATTTATAATTTGTCGTATCTTTTGCTTTCAAATAACGTACCGTTCATTATATTTGTCGTACTGTTCGCTATATTTTTATGTAATATTTGTACTGTCAGTATTAAATATCATACTATCTGTTATACCGTCGTTTAATTATCGAGATAATATTATGTGTGTTTATTGCTAGTTAAATATTTATTTCTGTGCATTAAATCCTTTTCAATTTTATTATCGGTAATTTCGTTCACGTACGATATATTTTAATTATTTATTATGTTTGTGTTTTTCTAAAAAATCATGTAAATAATTTTTCACCATTAACACAACAAAAACAAAAAGAAAAAAATTAACTTTAACTGTTAAGTTTTCACTTCAACTGTTACGTTAATGCCCGGACAGCCAGTTAACAGTCAAACCCGCTGACAGCACGATTCTCCGTGTTTTGTATCATCATTCAAATCAATATTTCACATTTCAAAATTCCAAGATTTTTTTTCTAGAAGTCTTCTGATAATCACATGATCAGCAGAGACTCAACACTGCACAAAAATCAGGTACGCTTAACTGTCTCCTACACAAACAGTCCCTAACTAGGGTTTTTGTTTTTTTCAGGAGAACAAGTTTTTTGAGACCTCAAATGGATTTCATGGATCTCCATATGTCTCAAAGTACCACCAGACAAATTTTCAAACTTCGATTCGCTCGGACGCACAGTCAGCAGCTCAAACAGTCAACAGACGACCAGTTTGACCGAAAAGTCAACAGACAGTCAAAAATGCAATTTTTTGTCAACATCCATATTTTGTCAAAAGATTCATCATTTGATCAATGGTTGATCATAATTCATCAAGAAAAGTTCAGAAATCAACAAAACACTAAGTTTCAAAATTAGGGTTTTCTCCTAAAAAGTCAACTGAACTTTAACCGGCCATAACTCTTTCCTCGTTCATCAAAAAATTCCAACAAAAGCTTATTTTGAAGGAAATTCAATTATCTTTCAAATGAAATTGGTCCCATGGTCATTGGATTTACCATTTGGAAAATATGAGCTCAGACATTACAGGTCATTTTCAAAGTCAACAAAAAGTGGTTTTTTGTCAAAGCCCATAACATCAAGATAACTTCTCCAAATGCAAAAAAGCTTCCAAAGTATCTTGTAGAGGACATCTTGAGGTTTCTAAAAAGTACAAGAACTCCTTTATATGATCAAAATTGAGGGATTTATGCCTTGTTGAAGTTGGCTATTTTTTGGGAAAATGCATGAAACTAACTGTTAGAACAAGATTTGTTCTGATCAATTATCTTAGTTTTGATGATAACAATAATATGAATTTTGCTTAAGATAATATGGTACTCTAATCCAATGCAATTTCCTTTTCAGGAAATATATAAAGAGTATGCATAATTCAGCGCTCAGAAGCTTTGTCTCAAGGGTTCAGCATGCAACATCAGAACATGGTCTGGCAAGACATCAGAAGATGGTCGAAGCAGAATCAGAACATGGGTCTATGGAAGCATCAGAAGAACATGAGATCAGAAGCACTGAAGTTCTGATGGTATCACGCTCAGAAGCACTTCAAGGTCAGAAGATCAGAAGATGCTTTGCACCAAGCTGTTTGACTCTGATGATATTCAAACGTTGTATTCACAAACATCAGATCAGAAGGAAGTACAAGTGGCAAGCTACGCTGACTGACAAAAGGAACGTTAAAAACTACTAAAGGCAACGTCAGTAGACACAGCGTGAACAAGGCTCGAGGTAGTTGTCAAAAGCGTATAACATTAAATGCGATGCTGTACGGAACACGCAAAGCATTAAATGCACTCAACGGTCATCTTCTCCAACGCCTATAAATATGAAGTTCTGATGAGAAGCAAGGTTAACGATTCTGAACAAAAAACAACTCATATTAACTTGCTGAAACTCTGTTCTATTCAAAGCTCAGAATCTTCATCTTCATCAAAGCTCACTACATTGCTGTTGTAATATATTAGTGAGATTAAGCTTAAACGTTAAGAGAAATATCACAGTTTGTGATTATAGCTTTTAAGAAGCAATTGTAATACTCTTAGAATTGATTACATTAAGTTGTAAGGAACTAGAGTGATCGTGTGGATCAGAATACTCTAGGAAGTCTTAGAGGTTATCTAAGCAGGTTGTAACTAGAGTGATCGTGTGGATCAGAATACTCTAGAAAGTCTTAGAGGGTATCTAAGCAGTTGTTCCTGGAGTGATCAGTGTGTGATCAGAAGACTCTGGAAGACTTAGTTGCTGACTAAGTGGAGAACCATTGTAATCCGTGCGATTAGTGGATTAAATCCTCAGTTGAGGTAAATCATCTCTGCGGGGGTGGACTGGAGTAGTTTAGTTAACAACGAACCAGGATAAAAATAACTGTGCAATTTATTTTTATCTGTCAAGTTTTTAAAGCTACACTTATTCAAACCCCCCCTTTCTAAGTGTTTTTCTATCCTTCACTAGCATTGATCAAAATTGTTTTTTTCCAAAAGAGGCCAAGCATTCATGATCCAAACATGTTTCTAATGATGTTAAAGAGCTCCCACAACCAACATTAGGCCCATGACATTTTTGTTTCTTTTTTAATTTAATTTTATTACATTTAAAGTTAAATTAAAAAAGAAATGATTCAAGACAATTATCCAAAGCTTTTGTCCTTAGCATGAGCCATCAAAATTGATCCAAACTCTGCAGCATCGAGATGTACAGCAGGCCTATAGCAAGAGGGGTGAAGAAAATTGAAGCCATGGCCAAGAAATTCAAAGCTTTTATATTAAAAAATTCAAAAGTTCAAAAACAATCAATGCTTGTTAGCTTAAGATTTCAGCACCTCTATTGCTTATAAATAGCTTAGGACACTTCAGTAACAAGACACGCACGAATTCAGAACCAAACATATGCTTGTATCACTCTTGTACCAACTTGAAAATTTCAAAGAAATTTAAAATTCGAATTTTGAGTTTGAGCTAGTTTCAGTTGCAAACAATTGTCCAAACACGATCCTCAAGTGATTCTGAAACTATTCCAATAGTTTCTTTCAATCAAAACACCTTGAACCAAGCCTCAAAAGCTCACGGTTTGTTCAAACCAAAACCTACCAAAATACAATTATACATGCATATTTAACACAATGTAAACATATATTTGAGTTTGGTTTGCTCCTCTGATCGTTTCTGGATAGTTAATTAGAGTTTGGTCACGTATTCACGAAGATACCATTTTAGGGTTCTTGAGCTCTATTTTGGGGTTTTTCGTTAGAGGCAAAATTAGACCAAACTAAGGCCATGGTTGTGATCAGTGAAACATTTGCAACGAAACCATGACCTCGCGCCAAATTTATTTCATGTCTAACCCCTATTCGTGTTGCACAGGTGTGGTAGATATAGGTCTTTTACATCACCCTGTGAAGGAGCGGTGTAAAAAGCCTATCTGATGAAGAAGACGAAACGTGGCTCCTTCCTATTGGTTGAAGGCGCGCGCGTTTTATTTTCTTTTAAATTTCTGATTCTATGCTTTGCAGGTCCTATTGTTACCATGCGCCTTCACTCCAATCACCATCAGATCAACTTGTCACTCAATCCAACGCCCATGACACGCTAGTCCATACCATGGACTCTTCCATCAGCCACACATGATCCATAATTAATATATTTTATATTTTTCTATTTTATTTAATTTTCTTTGCAAAATTATTTAAAAATATTTTTAAAAATCAGAAAAATATGCAAAATATATTTTTAGGGTAATAAAATATTGTATTAATTTTTGACACAAAAATAAATTATTTTTCTTAATAATTAAAATATTTTGTTTAATTAATCAATATATATTCATATATTTCCCTTTTAATTATTTCTAACATATCAAAAAAATCAAAAAAAATATTTTCTTTTTATTAAATTAGGTTTATACATTATAAACTAATTTTGTACATATTTAGAATATTTTTCTCTTTAAGTTTAATCTATGTGTATAATTATTTGTATAATTATATGTTAATTAACTTAATAATTCCATGGACCTTCAAAAATTCATAAAAAAAAAATTAATTTTATTTTAAAATTCATTAACAAACAATTTGGACATATTTTAGACTTAATTTTTTAGGTTTAAACTTTATTTCTAATTCTTAACCTTTTAATTAAATTAATTATGCATTAATCTTAATTAAAATCAACCATCCAAAAATCCAAAAATATTTTCTCTTTATCTTATTGCAATTTAAATTCATAGATAAGTGTATAGGTTGTCAAATTCATGTAAATAGCGTAGTTTACATTTCTCGCACAATCGATGTAATAGCGTAGATTTACTTTCCGCATTTTACATTTCCGCACTTTAATTTCTGTACATATAAAACTGCGTGTATGGCAAGAATAATAACTGAAGCGCTAGATCACTAATTTAAAAGATAACATATCTGAAAATAAATCACAATCACACTTGCACCTCTTAGGGTAATCCCTCTGTTACTCTTTTCAAAATCAAAACTTAATGTTTCAAATACGATTCAAATTTCTTTTGTACCCAGTCAAGGAAAGTTTTCTAAAGAAATAGAACCTTATAAACTTAGGGTATACCTCCTAATTGCTTGCTCAATCAAAAAAAACAAAAGCTTTTCCATATCACTGTTTTTCAAAACAAACTTTCAAAAGACTACACTTTGTATATATCCAAACAAGGATCATTACGAAGTTAAAAAACTTTTTCAAACCATCAAAATATCTTTCGAAAGATAAACACTTTGTATACATCCGCACAAGGTTCATTACAAAGTTAACTCTCTACAAAATATTTAAAACCACATACAAGCATTCCAAAGCAAGACAAACGATTCAAACAAGTGAGCTAAGCAATTAAGAGCCCATGGATAACCATGGATACAAAGGGTGCTAACACCTTCCCTTTGTATAACCTACCCCCAAACCCAAAATCTCTTTAAGGTCTTTTTCTGTTTCTTTTATAAATCTTTCCTTAATTGGATAAAATAAAAGTCGGTGGCGACTCTCTGATTTTCACAATTCAAAAATAAAAACAAGAGTCAGTTCGCATCCCACAAAAAAACCGAGGACGACACTTTCCTTCAATTCCAGTTTTCTTTTCGATAAGTCTTTACATTATTGCACTTTACATTTCTGAAGTCTACATTTCTTTACATTTTCGTCAAAGTTTCACTTACATTTATAACCAGTTTATATTTCAGTTGTGTACATTATTTGTTATTTTATTTCGCAAGTTATTTACACGTTCATACTATAACCAAGTTTCGAAGTAAAAGACCAACAAATATGAACCAAATTATCTCGAAAGACAACTATTTGACTATGTCCTAGGATCAATTTAGTCGATCCTGTGAGTAACCAAAGTATATTTATAGTTTGGAGTACTAGCGGTTGTTTACCGGAAATCACCGTAAACAAATTGGCACGCCAAGTGGGACCGTGTCAAACAGTTTGTCATTAATTTTTTATTTTGTTTTTGTCTAGAATATATCAAGACCTTGTATGAACCTTAGGAACGGTAAATTAACTGACAGTGCACAACCGATTCCTAAACGAAGGTACAACAAGAAAATGGTCAATTCGACCAGTGGAAGGGGAAATCAAGATCCCCCACAAGGGTCAGGAACAGTAGCAGCAAGTACTACAAATGTTTCGACTTCTACGTCAGAAGCACAGGAGATTCCCACTTCGACAAGGTCTGCGGCCATAGTTAGTTCCCAGGCCATGCCTGAAAATACTTCAGTGCCAGCAGGGATAGTCCCAGTTTCCAGTTCGACCACTGTGCCTCACTTCATAGGAACGACAGAAATACCACATTTTGCGGCAAATTTCGCAAATCAACAACAAACCCCAAGACCATCGTCATCAACATTCGAGGGTTGGAGACCTGGAAACCCTTATGGAATGCCGTTTTCATATATGGCAGGATTACATGGTGCAGGACCTACATATACTCAACCTAGCGTGACGACATTTTCACCTAACGCTGGTTCAGTTGGTCGAAGCGCACAGAATATAGGCCCATCCGGCCAAATGCCTCTCTTAACTACCAATAGTCAAGCAGTATTTAGGCATGAGATGGATGCAAGTAACCACGATATGTTGGGTATTCTTGCTAGAGAAATGGGATTGATTTTTTCTCCCTTAGTAGAAAACATTACCAAGATAATGTAGAAACATACCAAAAAATATCTTCACAAATAGGTCATATGGAAGATTTCTTAGGAGTCCCTCAAACATTTAATAGGCGAAGAAATAACCAGTCTACCTATCGAGAAGGTGACCCAGTCTTAGAACGTGTTCAAGATGTAGTTCAGCCACCTAGGCAGATACCCGTTGAAAGAAATCAAGTAATAGATTTAGAAAATCAGAATCGAAGTACCAATACTGGTCAACAAGAAGTTCCCCAGGAACATCCTAGGCTAGTTGTAGTGGGCAGGGACGAACATCCAGACGAAGTATTACACAGGGTTAGGAGAGACAATATAGCGACAGAAAACAACCTAACCACTATGATAGAAAGAATTATGGCCAACAATGGCCTTAATACTGGACTTTGACGTCCAAATTACACTTCCCCTGTAGCGGAGTATATTCTGCAAACTGAATTACCAAGGGGTACCAAAGTACCCAAATTTACGAAATTTTCAGGGGATACTAGTGAATCGACTATGGAACATATAGCCCGATACTTGACAGAGGCTGGTGATTTAGCAGGTAACGAAAACTTGAGAATTAAATATTTCCCTAGTTCGATAACAAAAAAAGCTTTCACTTGGTTTACCACCTTACCTCCAAATTCCATAGATGCTTGGGCACACTTGGAGAGGTTGTTCCATGAACAGTTCTATATGGGCCAAACCAAGATAAGTTTGAAAGAGTTGGCTAGCATTAAGAGGAAATTCACAGAACCCATAGATGATTATTTGAATAGGTTCCGTTTGCTGAAATCAAGATGCTTCACAGTTGTTCCAGAACATGAATTAGTCGAAATGGCTGCAGGCGGTTTAGACTATTCAATTAGGAAGAAATTGGATACTCAATATTTGAGGGATATGGCCCAACTGGCAGATAGAGTTCGACAAGTCGAACAATTGAAAGCTAAAAAGGCCAGAGCGAACAAGAATTATAAGAAGGAGAGAGTGGCATATATTGAAGTTGAAAAGACTGAAGGCGAAGCCTTCGAAGATTCATACAGTTTTGAAGAGGTCGAAATAGACTTAGTCGAATTAAAAGAAGCACCCCCTTACTCTTGTAAATTGCTCACCCCTTCGAATGGGAAAAATCCTGTCAAGAATGACAAGAGTGATAAATTTCCAAAAAAAACTTACACTTTTGACGTCACTAAATGTGACGAAATCTTTGATTTACTAGTAAAAGAAGGCCAAATGATATTGCCTCCAAATTCCAAAGTTCCTCCATTAGAACAGCGGAAGAAACGAGGTTTTTGCAAATATCATGGTTTTTTAGGCCATAAAACCTCACAGTGCTTTCTTTTCAGGGATCTAATTCAAAATGCTATCAAGGATGGACGTTTGAAGTTCGCTGATAAGGGAAAGAATCACATGAAGGTCAATGATGATTCCCTGAATGTCGCTGACATCAACTATGCTGAACCAGTCGACATCAATATGGTGGATGTGTCTGAAGCTGACATTGCTGAATGGGAGATGATTTCAACAGGAAAGTAGTCTACTGAGAGCCTAAACAACAAGGTAACCTTCAATACTGATGTTGAAAAGTCATTCGAGACAGAAATCACTAAATATCTTAAGGAGAAAACTAGCGAGGCCACTGAAGACCTCAGAGTGAAACTCCAACAGATAAGGATTTCTGAAGTTCCCCCAGCAGGCGTCAATATGGTGAATGTTGGGCAACCTTTATCTGAAATAGAGGAACTAGAGAAGTGCCTGCTGAAGGAAAGAAACTATGGGAATTCGCGGGCAAATGAAAGCTTGAAAGATTATCTATGGAGGTGTCACGAGAAAAATGCTGGACGGATGCTAATGTGTCCAAGGTACTCGATTATGCTGAATCGAAGGGTCCAAGCTAACTATGAAAGGGCCCAACGAAACAAGATGCAAGGGCACAGGAGACAAGGAAACCAGTTGCTGAAAGTATACCCAAGGCCAGAAGAAAGCTTGGTGAGTTTCTTGGTTCGATGTCACAAGGCCAAGACAGAGATAGTTATGTGTCCCATATGTGGGGCAGTTTATGATAACCTGATGGCGGAGTCATTCGAAAGAATATTATTCTCTACTGGTTGGGAGATTCAAGGACTCAGCCCCAGCATGTATGTGTTTGATAATCGAACACCATCAAGAAGGCCTGATAGCCCTTATCCCAAGCATCGCAGAGTGACATTCAAACTCCCTGCAGAAGTACCCATGGATAGATAGACACAAGCTGGCGCAGGGAATAACAAGTGACGAAGTTGGGACCAAGGTGGACGAACTGCAATGGCTTATAGAAAGCAGTTCCAGGCATCAAATCGAGAGACGTACAGGCTGGAGAATTATAAAGGAAGGAATCCAATGTCCAAATCTCAATGGAGAAGACACCAAAGAATGAAGAAAGCCCAGAAAGAATACAAGGCAAAGGAGGTTGGAGAATCCAGCAGCACCAAAGTCCCAATGCAGGGGGCAAGGTCAAGCAAACCTCCGGTAGAACGCAAGTTATTCAATTCTGAAAATGAGAAAGAAGAAGAAAAGATGCAGTCTAGTCCTTGGAAAGAAGATGATAGGATGACTAATGATTTCGATTCAGATGAAGTGTCATCCATAAACTTCAACAGCAATGTGGTGTCTGTTCTTCCTCACGAATTTTAACAAGAGACGGAGGTTGAAGAGTGCGAGGAAGCTGACGCAGAAGAAATGGCGAAACACAGACCTGTGTGTTACTATGTGTTGAATAATGAGGCTGTTGAAGAGCAGAACGCATTTTTCGAAAGACTTGACCAAGGTATGAGGAATCATTTGAAACCCCTTTACATAAGAGCTAAAATTGAAAACGTGGGCATTAACAAGGTCCTAGTTGATGGAGGGGCAGCTGTGAATCTAATGCCCCAATACATGCTGAAAAGGATTGGTATGTTCGACACTGATATAAGGCCTCATAATATGGTTTTGTCAGCCTATGAAGGAAAAGTAGGACATACCTTGGGAGTGATACAAGTGAACTTAACTGTGGGTTCAGTCACAAGGCCAACTATGTTCATGGTTATACCGGTAAAGGCAAATTATAACCTTTTGTTGGGAAGAGAATGGATCCATGGGGTTGCTGCAGTACCTTCGACAATGCATCAGAGGCTAACTATCTGGAGAGAAGATGGTATAGTGGAAAACATAGAAGGAGATCAAAGTTACTATATGGCTGAAGTCAATCAAGTCAACAAAACTAGTTTCGACAGAAACTTCGTCAATATATGGCCATGCAATGCAGCAGAAGATATATACGCTCCAAATAAAAATGCTATGTATTATCTATCCTTACACCCAAATGGATTCCATTGGAACAGAGAAATAATGGATGGTCCAGACGACACAGAACCTATCGAAGGATTACCAGGGATACGGCCAACTGGCTGGGACGAAGACGTTGATTATGCCTGAGTCATCTTTCTTCGAAAAGATTTCGGCTTACATAGCCGAAAATAAAATAAAAGCGACTCTTGAAGCCGAACTAGCAAACATGGTTGTCGAAGCCACACACAAAGAATCAGAAGTACCAGGCCCTGGGATACATTTTATCCCACAACCACCTGACGATGAAATTCATGACGAACAGGTTTCAGGCAAAGAAGCAAGCCAAAGATTAGACGCAATCTACAATGAAGAACCTTTGGGGTTTGAAAAATATCCAATGGCGCCAAATATAAAGATGTTAGATCAAGACCCACTCGAAGAAGTAAATCTTGGAGACGAGAGTCGAAAAAGGGTGACATACATTAGTGCAAAGTTAGAGCCAGGCCTAAAGTCAAAGGTCATTGCATTACTAAAGGAAAATAAAGATTGTTTCGCCTAGGACTATGATGAGATGCCTGGTTTAGGGAGAGATTTGGTCGAACTGAAGTTGCTCATAAAAGAAGGGAAGAAGCCCATCAAGCAAACTCCTAGAAGGTTCGCACCAGAAAACCTCTCGAAGATTAAAGCAGAGGTCGAAAGACTTCTTCGTTGCAAATTCATCAGGACTACAAGGTATGTCGAATGGATTGCTAATATTGTACCTGTTATTAAAAAGAATGGTTCTTTAAGGGTATGTGATCAGTGGTTTTCACACATATATTTACCGTTGTTTTTAAGTATGTTTAAGTTATGTTATTGAGTGTTTTATTTCTTTATTCATCATTTTATGCTTTGGTTGTGTATTTTACTGTTTGCAGGCTTAAAGGAATAAATCGAGACAAATCAATGCCAAAAACTACAAAAAGGGGAGTTTTTAAGGAAGTGAAAAGTCAAGCTACATGAGGTCTGACACGACCACCTGTGTCACCTGAATCTGGCCGTGTTAGGATTAAGCGTGGCCAAGAAAATGCAAAAGAGATGAAAGTCACGGGGCTGACACGACTCGTGTTAGCAAGTGTGAGATCTGGAAATTTTCAGCATGTTTCTCTGCGTGACAGCTGTGTAGTATTTTGATCATAACTAGAGCTTCGTAACTCCGATTGACACGGTTCCGGTGGCAAAATTTCGCTAACGAAAAGGGCTACAACTTTGATGAAGAACACAAAGCCAAATTATGAAGTTAAGGTCTCACACGGACCGTGTTAATCAACACGGCCACCCGTGTTGAAATGTGGCTGGAAATGCGAGTTTGAACCAAAGTCAGAGGATCAACACGGGCGCCCGTGTGCAGGAACACGGCCTGTGTTGATGAGCGCAGCGTGAATATGTGTTTATAAGCTTCCTTACTCAAATGGGATCATTAAGGATATTCTTGGCATTTGGTTTCAACCAGAATGGAAGATTGATTATAAAA
This sequence comes from Vicia villosa, assembly GCF_029867415.1. Taxonomy (NCBI): domain Eukaryota; kingdom Viridiplantae; phylum Streptophyta; class Magnoliopsida; order Fabales; family Fabaceae; genus Vicia; species Vicia villosa. The sequence goes on along the minus strand of NC_081186.1, from coordinate 49,589,965 downwards.
ACAACTTTAGGGCAAGAGAGAGGGGACTTTTTTGGCTAGGAGAAGACACGATGAAAGATTGGAGAAAACAAGGGTTTGGGAGAGAAGAAGGTCTTCATGAACGGAAGCGATTGAAGATCAACTTTCATCTCAATTCTTGTAATGTATCTATTTTATAATTTGTTTTCTTTGAACAATATGAGTAACTAAACCTTAATGCTAGGGGGTGTCCCTGATTTGACTCTGTAATGATTTTGAATTCCTGAGTTCATCAATAGATTTGTTTTCTTATTTAATTTAATTGTACAAGGTTTTTATGCTTTCTTTGTCGGACAAACAAGATTGATTTACGGTTAACAACCAGCTGGACAACGGTTGTTAAGGTTTTTGTACGATTAGACTATAGTAGATATCACCTAGGACTAGGGATACCCTATAGTTACCGGTTAACTCTTGATAACATAAAGGCTTGATTTCATCATAATTCTCTAAGGACTTAGGAGTTAGGATGAATGTTCAAAGGTTTTCCCACTAAGGACTTAGGGGAAAATAATCTAAAGGGCGGTAATTAAAGGTTATGAACTTGTTGAAGAGATCTAAATCCAAGGTTATTACTGGAACAATCACACACTATACCCCTAGCATAATACTCATATTTGTCAAAAAGCCAATTTACTTTTCTGCTTATTTTAATTATTGTTTAGTGACAATTTGCAAACAAAACCCCAATATTAGTTTTTGTTTAATTGATCTATAATTTGAACTCGATATTACTACGCAGTCCTTGAGATCGACATTCGGGGAATTTCCCTATTATTACTACAGAGGCAAAATAGTACACTTGCTATTTTACCGATCAAGTTTTTGGCGCCGTTGCCGGGGACTGCCAAAATATAGAGTTTTAATTTTAGTTCAATTGAAATTTTGTTGCTCGTCAGCTAAAATTTTGTTTTAAGTTTTTGTTTATTTGAATTTGATTTTATTATAAAAAAGAAAAGAAAAAAAAGGTTGATTATTTTTGCTTCATGAATTCTTCTATACTTTGCTACTAACAAATTGTCTGAGTTTTGTAGCTATGTATTGTTTTGATACATTGCCACCTGTATCTCCTGCATGTTGGTCGCCTGATTCAGGAGTCACCTTGGAAGAGGCGACCAAAATTTTCAAAGCATATAAGAGGGAGGTAAGAATCCTTATGAATGAATGTAAGGAAGCTAACTTTTACCCAGATAGGTTTATTTGGAGAAAGTTACAGTTGGAAGAAGAGTATGTGGAACCAGAAGAAAAATGCTTAACATCAGATGAAGAGGATGCAGTAAGAATAGAAGAATTTGAGGTAAAAAAGAAATATGGGGAAGAAGAAATAAGGAAACTTGAAGATGATCGAGTTTTGGATAAAATCACAAATTTAACAATTTGTGAAGATGTGGACATCCAACAAGAAAATTTTCAACAAAAGAGTATCCCCAAAAACTATTTTTACAACAAGGCAGATGAAAGACAAGAAATTGACAAAGTATTGGAAGACATTTATGCCTTGTTCAATAAAATCAAGCTGAAAAGGATTTGGGAGCAACATCATCGGTACTTTAAGTTCATGGGATTGCTACCAAACAAAAGAAAGAAAAAAGATGATGTGTTCTTTGTGTCATATATGCCACCCTAACAAGGGGAATGGATCGTCGAGCCATGCGACGTTAAACGAAGCGCTTCGTGGGAGGCAACCCACGGTTTTAATAATTAATTTTTCTGTTTGTTTTTGTTATTTTCAGGAAATAAAAGAGGACGTCTCTGGTGAAAGCTTGGAAGTGATTATTAGAGTGCATTACCCTCTGTGAGTCACCTCTCTCGAGCTCGTTCAGAAACATTGAGGCCAATGTTTAGTTCAAGTTTGGGGGAGGCTCTTCTCTTTTCATTTTATTTTTATGTTATTGGTATGATGTGAAACAAGAAAGTGAATTCTGCCCAAATTTTGACCGAAATTTTAATTTTTGTTGAAGAAGTTTTGATCCTAAAGAGCGATCGGGAATAGTATATAGAGATGAAGCGAGGTTTGTTTGAGGACAGGAAGTGCGGAATAATGTGACAAGAAGAGGTTTGTTTAAACACCCTTGGTTCCCTAAAAGAAATACGAGTCTAACGTGTAGATTTGCACCATAGTACTTGTCTCCTGAGAAGTACTTCTCGAGTAGTTTATTGATACAGTCGGGCATAATTCAGATTCACTTGCATGGTGACTGGTTGAGAAAAAAAAAAGAGATATAAAGTGGGAAACAAATGATGAAAAGGCGATAAAAGGCAATCGGCTCGCTAAGTTGGGTAACCCTCACCCGGTTATTCAGCCCAAAGGAGATTGATCCCCAAACGTCGTCCAAAAGGACAATATATAACTGCAAAGTTTGAAAATTTCATCGGTAATAAAAAGTAGCCAATGCTGCTAGTTTGGTGCCACGAAAAGAAAATAAGAAGCCTTGATTCGTCTCATGCAGGTGATGAGTATTATAAGAGATGCAGTGCCTTAATATGATTGTCCGAATGAAAGAGGAGGAAAATCGGAAAGAGACTTAAGTGCAAAGCATAGTTGGAGAGGTATCCGAAACGGGAGCTCGAGGTTTAATGTGGTAACAAAACTCGTCGCGTCATGCAAATGCCGAACCAACTGTTTCTTGATCAATATAGATGGATATCTCACGTATGAACACCGTGTGCTTTGAGGGTCATTAACTTTTGTAATTGTCGCTTGAGGTCAAGCAACAGTTTAAGTTTGGGGGAGTTTGATCAGTGGTTTTCACACATATATTTACCGTTGTTTTTAAGTATGTTTAAGTTATGTTATTGAGTGTTTTATTTCTTTATTCATCATTTTATGCTTTGGTTGTGTATTTTACTGTTTGCAGGCTTAAAGGAATAAATCGAGACAAATCAATGCCAAAAACTACAAAAAGGGGAGTTTTTAAGGAAGTGAAAAGTCAAGCTACATGAGGTCTGACACGACCACCTGTGTCACCTGAATCTGGCCGTGTTAGGATTAAGCGTGGCCAAGAAAATGCAAAAGAGATGAAAGTCACGGGGCTGACACGACTCGTGTTAGCAAGTGTGAGATCTGGAAATTTTCAGCATGTTTCTCAGCGTGACAGCTGTGTAGTATTTTGATCATAACTAGAGCTTCGTAACTCCGATTGACACGGTTCCGGTGGCAAAATTTCGCTAACGAAAAGGGCTACAACTTTGATGAAGAACACAAAGCCAAATTATGAAGTTAAGGTCTCACACGGACCGTGTTAATCAACACGGCCACCCGTGTTGAAATGTGGCTGGAAATGCGAGTTTGAACCAAAGTCAGAGGATCAACACGGGCGCCCGTGTGCAGGAACACGGCCTGTGTTGATGAGCGCAGGCTGAATATGTGTTTATAAGCTTCCTTACTCAAATGGGATCATTAAGGATATTCTTGGCATTTGGTTTCAACCAGAATGGAAGATTGATTATAAAAACAACTTTAGGGCAAGAGAGAGGGGACTTTTTTGGCTAGGAGAAGACACGATGAAAGATTGGAGAAAACAAGGGTTTGGGAGAGAAGAAGGTCTTCATGAACGGAAGCGATTGAAGATCAACTTTCATCTCAATTCTTGTAATGTATCTATTTTATAATTTGTTTTCTTTGAACAATATGAGTAACTAAACCTTAATGCTAGGGGGTGTCCCTGATTTGACTCTGTAATGATTTTGAATTCCTGAGTTCATCAATAGATTTGTTTTCTTATTTAATTTAATTGTACAAGGTTTTTATGCTTTCTTTGTCGGACAAACAAGATTGATTTACGGTTAACAACCAGCTGGACAGCGGTTGTTAAGGTTTTTGTACGATTAGACTATAGTAGATATCACCTAGGACTAGGGATACCCTATAGTTACCGGTTAACTCTTGATAACATAAAGGCTTGATTTCATCATAATTCTCTAAGGACTTAGGAGTTAGGATGAATGTTCAAAGGTTTTCCCACTAAGGACTTAGGGGAAAATAATCTAAAGGGCGGTAATTAAAGGTTATGAACTTGTTGAAGAGATCTAAATCCAAGGTTATTACTGGAACAATCACACACTATACCCCTAGCATAATACTCATATTTGTCAAAAAGCCAATTTACTTTTCTGCTTATTTTAATTATTGTTTAGTGACAATTTGCAAACAAAACCCCAATATTAGTTTTTGTTTAATTGATCTATAATTTGAACTCGATATTACTACGCAGTCCTTGAGATCGACATTCGGGGAATTTCCCTATTATTACTACAGAGGCAAAATAGTACACTTGCTATTTTACCGATCAGTATGTATAGATTTTCGTGATCTAAATGCAGCGACCCCTAAAGACGAATATCCTATGCCTGTGGTAGAAATGTTAGTAGACTCAGCCGCAGGCTTCGAATATCTAAGTATGCTAGATGGATATTGAGGATACAATCAAATTTTCATTGCAGAAGAAGATGTATCCAAAACAACATTTCGTTGTCCCGGGGCAATAGGTACCTATGAATGGGTTGTTATGCCTTTTGGTTTGAAGAATGCTAGGGCAACTTATCAAAGAGCAACGAATTCCATATTTCATGAATTTATAGAAACATTCATGCAGGTGTACATAGATGATATTGTTATAAAATCTGTTTCAGGTGACAATCATATTGATCATCTTAGCCAATCATTCGAAAAAATGAGAAAACATGGCTTAAAGATGAATCCCCTTAAGTGTGCTTTCTTTGTGCGGGCTGGAGATTTCCTGGGCTTCGTAGTCCACAAAAAGGGAATAGAAATTAATCAGAATAAAACGAAGGCTATTATGGAAACAAAGCCTCTATCCACGAAGAAAGACTTGCAGTCACTATTAGGAAAGATAAACTTCTTAAGAAGATTTTTCTCTAATTTGAGTGGGCGTACGCAAGCCTTCTCCCCCTTACTTCGCCTGAAGCAAGGAAGGTTTGAATGGCACGCTGAACATCAAGAAGCTTTTGAAAAGATCAAGCAATATTTGATGCACCCACCCATCTTGTCCCCCCTAAATGGAAAGAAGCACATGCGCCTGCATATCTCCGCTTCAGATAATACAATAGGTAGCATGTTAGCACAAGAAGATGAAAATGGCGTCGAAAGAGCCATTTATTATTTAAGTAGAGTACTCAATGATGCAGAGACTAGGTATAGTGCCATAGAAAAACTCTGCCTTTGTCTACATTTCTCTTGTATAAAACTCAAGTATTATATAAAGCCAGTTGATGTTTACGTTTCATCTCATTTTGATGTGATTAAACACATGCTATCCAAACCAATATTGCATAGTCGAATTGGCAAATGGGCTCTGGCCCTTACTGAGTACTCTCTAATCTTTCAACCTCTTAAGGCAATGAAGGGGCAAATCGTGTCAGATTTCATTGTGGATCATGCAGTGGTTGAAAATCCTCAACAATATGTAAATTTGAAGCCTTGGAAGTTGTACTTCGATGGTTCAACACATAAAGAGGGAAGTGGAGTTGGTATTCTTATAATTTCTCCTGATGGAATTCCAACAAAACTCAAGTATAAAATTGATGGCCCTCTATGCTCCAATAACGAGGCTGAGTATGAAGTGTTAATTGCTGGACTTGAGGCCTTGTTGGAATTGGGGGCAACCAGAGTCGAAATTAAAGGAGACTCAGAATTAGTGATAAAGCAACTGACAAAAGAATACAAATGTATCAAAGAGAAATTGATCATGTATTTTGTCATAGCAAATAGGTTGCTCAAAAAAATTGAATATGTGGATTTAAAACATGTCTCAAGGGTAAACAATCAAGAAGCTAATGATTTGGCACAATTAGCCTCAAGATACAAAGTATCAAAGGAAAAATTAGAAGAATTGATCAAGGTAAGAGGCAAAGCAATGGCCACAAAATTGTCTCCAAGTGATATGGAGAATTCACAATTAGGCTTCGCCAACGAAGAGGAATTTGAAGTATTGAATATAGATTCCTTAGCAGATACGGATTGGAGGAGTCCAATTGTAAACTACTTGAGGGATCCTTCGACAGATACGGATAGAAAGGTAAAATATAGAGCCTTATCATACTTCTTGATGGGAAATGAATTGTTTAAGAAAACCCCTGAGGGAGTCTTACTAAAATGCCTGAGCGAAGCTGAAGCATACTTGGCACTCTCGAATGTGCACAGTGGGGCATGTGGTGCTCATCAAGCGGGGCACAAAATGAAATGGCTTTTGTTTCGTTATGGAATGTATTGGCCCACTATGTTAAAAGATTACATAGAGTTCGCCAAGGGTTGTCAGGAATGTCAAGAACACGCAAGTATTCAACATGCACCTGCAAACAAATTGAGTTCAATCATAAAACCATGGCCTTTCAGAGGTTGGGCATTATACTTAATTGGAGAAATCCGTCCCACATCATCCAAAGGCCAGGAATATATATTGGTAGGAATAGACTGTTTCACAAAGTGGGTTGAAGCAATACCACTAGCCAATGTAGACCAAGAGGCTGTGATTGAGTTTATTCAAAAACATATATTGTATAGATTTGGAATCCCAGAAAGCATAACCACAGACCAGGGATCAGTGTTTACTGGTCGAAAGATGCAGGAGTTTGCGAAAGAGATGGGATTCAAGTTGTTCACGTCTACACCTTATTATGCTCAAGCAAACGGACAAGTCGAAGCAGCCAATAAAGTGATAATCGGTCTGATAAAGAAACATGTAGGGAAGAAACCTAAGAATTGGCACAAGACTTTGGACCAGGCACTTTGGGCTTGTCGAACATCACCAAAAGAAGCTACCAATACTACACCTTTCCAATTGACGTTCGGACACGATGCAGTACTTCCAGTCGAAATATACTTGCAATCAGTCAGGATTCAGAGACAAGAAGAAATTCCCCCAAATATATATTGGGAAATGATGATGAATGAGTTAGTTGATCTGGACGAAGACAGACTTCGAGCATTGGAAATGATAAAAAGGCAAAAAGAAAGGGTGTCAAGAGCATATAACAAAAAGGTGAAAGGTAAAACATTTATTAACAATGATTTAGTTTGGAAAGTTATTTTGCCTATAGATCGAAAGAACCAAGCTTTAGGCAAATGGTCTCCACACTGGGAAGGCCATTTTCGAATCTTAAAAGTATTCTCAAATAATGCCTATGAGATAGAAGAACTGGCAGAAGATCGTAGGATCTTAAGAGTGAATGGGAAGTATCTGAAAAGATACAAGCCAGTCATGCACGAAGTAAAGATTGCAAAAACATAAGCATTAAAGTAAGAAGAAAAACGATGTCAAAATATATATTCCATTACTTCAAAGGATTAGGGGTACATTCGGTCAAGATGGTTGCATCACATGCAAACCAAAGTTACAAAAAAAAAATACTGCTAAATAAAAGAAGTATTAAATATTAAGGATAGCAAGATAAAAACAAAGACCCATGATGCCTCCAACACCCTTCATTTGACCCTTTGCTGCAAACCCTCTAAGCTTAGCAAGGGTAAGCCTTCCGCCTCGAACGGGTCAAGGGATCCTTCCCTGCGCAGCTTTTTTACTATCCCTTGTTTAACAAACATATGGGATAGAAATCTTCCATAAGGAAGACAAGAGGGTTTGCCTTGGCGAGAGGCAGCAACGGCAACGGCTTCGGTGAGATGTTTGAAAATCATCAGTGGTATGTTGATCTTCTTTTTCTGGAGAGCACAGAGCATGAACTCCAGGTCCTCCACCATGATGCTTTCCTGATCTTCCTTTCGTGGGCGAAAGTTACCCACCAGGAATTGATGCCAAATCCTGCAAAGGAGCGCGTTGAAGGGATCATTAGCGAAAGTACTCGCCAAAACGTCGGAAGTGCTCATGGAAAAAGAATTGTCAAAAACAAGACCAGAGTTTTCACATCTCATCACTTCAGAGATGAGTGTTGGAGAGATGACAATGCGAGACCCGTGGACTCGGGAAACGATGGTGGTTTTCCCTTCTGAATCCATCTGGATGGATGCAAACATCCAGAAGTCAGCCAACATGTTTAGGTAAACAGACCCCTCTAAGATTCCCAGATAAACCTTCAAGTTATGGGTGACAAATAGTTCATCAACATCAATGTCGTTTTGATGGAACTCTTCAGCAGATGGTTTGAACTCTTTCTTGATGGCATAGATAATGTTGTTATAAGTTAGAGGTGTCATCGTTGCAAGAGAAAATTACAAGAAAGAGAAAACCTTGATGAAAATATGGAAGAGGATGAAGAAAATGATAGAAATGGTAAGGTTTATATAGAGGATGTTTGTCTTAAAGAGTGATTACGCTTTGAGATCTGATTGGACCACGTGTGGGATCCCCGAGGGAAGATATGGAGTCCGCCGTTTCTAGTCTTGGAAGTTGAAGTGTAATCATGTTAGAAACTGATACACGCACGTCTTAATTAGACGTTTTGGAAAAGTGATGTCATGATTAACTGACTGTTACGGCTAGTGGAGTGGAAACGTCAAGTCAAAAATTAAGTGGCTGCGAAGAGTAATCATGTCACGTGTATAAGCTATCGAGATCATCATGATGGTTGAAAAATAGGTTTTGACAATTTAAATTGTTAAAATATTATTTGTGACATTGCATGGTAGAATGTATGTATGATTAAGAGACAAATAATATATGTATATTCATTAGCCAGTTCGATTACAAAAAGCAGAACAAGTACAAAATGTAAAAAGCATTACAAAGATATGATTAAGCAAAGTCTGCAGGGAGATTGTTCTTCATTATGGAGTATTGAGAGGCCCATAAAGACAAGCGGAGTTCGATTGTGGCCTGTTGCTTCTTCAACTCTTCAATCTCTGGCACTAATTTTTGCACCGTTTCGATATGTTGAATCCCTGCTTGTACCACTTCATCTAATTCTTTTTACTTTGTCTGCTTGATTTCTTCTTGGCGAGACTTGGCAGCTTTCACTTTCTCTTGGAGGCGATCAATCTCTTCTTCCCAAGATTTGATATTCGCTCCGCAAGAGTCGTACTCCTTTTTGAGCTTCGCACGCTCAAGCTCAAGGGCACCAGCTTTAGTAGTTGATTCGTTAGCAGCTTTCCACGAAGAACTATGAGAAGTTACTTTCGTGTTGAGTTTTTGGTCAACTTCTCGCTTTCGAAGGTTATCAGCTTGAAGCTGATCAAGCAAGGAACTTAGCGAAACAATCACTTGAGAGGTTTCTTCAGAGACTTGGAGTAGATCCACCTTCCTTAAAATATTATTCAAACCAAAGCAGTTGGTGGATTCTTTGCTAAGAACTTCGATAAGGTTAGTCTCAAAGAACTTTTTCTTTATCTGGCGAAGGAGGTTTGGAGTATCATTTCCCGTACCACTTTCCACCAAGATGTTCGAAGAAGTCTCAACCATGATGGGCGAAACATTTTTAGCATTCATCATAGCCTTGAGGAAGCTTACAGGATCAGTTTTTTTGAGTTGTTCAGCTGGAGTGAGTTCAGAAGAAGTTTTGGTTGAAGTGGTTGCAGGAGCAACAATAGTATCAAAGGTCGAAGTTTCAACATTACTTGATTTATGTAAACTAGAGATTTCATCCATAGCTTAATTCCATAAGTTAGTGTCCTCATTTCTGGTAGATTGCTCAGATACCTCACCAGTGTTAGAGTGTTAAGGAGGATCCTCCATATCTTCGTCTTGATTGATAACGGGGGATGCATCATTCGAATGAGTATCTTCAGTATGCTCAGGGGAGGCAGCTTTGGTGCTAGGTTCATTATCCTCGAGAACTGGAGAAAGACTGGGAGATTTTTGTTGAGGAACACCTGTTACAAAAATACATTAAGATAAAAGCTACGAAAAAGTAGTACTCCCTCCGTTCCTTTTTAAGTGTCATTCTAGCATAAAGCTCTTCAACCAAGATAGTGGATTATTAGAGCTACTTTTTCTATTATGCCCTTATTTATTTTTCTCTTTCTAAATAAATTCAATTATACATTCTCTCTTTTCAATAACTAATTGAAAAATGTGAGGTGGAGTTATTGAAAAAATAAGGGTATAATTGACAAATTATAACATTAAATTATAAAACGACACTTAAATAGGAACAAAAAAATTCTCCTAAAACGACACTTAAAAAGGAACGGAGGGAGTAATAGATTCAAGGTCTATAAAGGTATACCTTGGGGATTATCAAGGTCAAAGTTTAGAGTTAAAGCTTTGAGGTCAGAAGTAGTTGTACCTGCATCGTCCTACAAATGCAAGGTAAAATTTAAATTTAACATGAAAAGTTAGGCATAAGGGATTGTTAAAGTCCAAGATTCGATACCTTGGGTGGGATGTTATCCGGGCTCGAATTATGACTTTCGACAACTGGGGCATTACAAGTGGCCTTCAAAAGTTGTTCGTCAAACGGTACTTTATCACTTGATGATGTGAGTTTTGAGGTCCTAGATCCTTTGCCTTTAACTGAAGAAATGGTGGCCTTCTGTCTTTTCTTTGCGGCTTGTCTAGTATGAGGAGGAGATTTATCCTCATCATCTGAAGCACTAGTATTCGAAGGTTTCCTTTTCGGAGTTGGTGGGGGTTTTGAACTCTGAAAATATTCATAATAAGGAAATTGAGTAATACTCAGAATACAAGCACAAATTAGAGTGTGAAAGTATATACCATTGGTTTTTTGCCAGTATTAACAGAGTCATCCCCACTTGCTTTGTTGCTTCTCAAAGCTTCAGCGTCCTTTTGCGCAGTTGCTTCTTTAATGACTCGCTTTCGACCTAGAGCTGTGAATAAAGCAAAATTAGCAAACAGACAAAGAAAGGGTTGTAATCGAAAGATTTTCCAAGCCCCAACCTTCAGGTATTGGAGTCAGAACACGAACGTGCTCGAGGCCTATATGAAGATGTCCTTTGAAATTATCCAAGGTATGTTTAGTCGGAACCACTCGTTCAACGCGTTTTTTGGATTGTTTGCAAAGGATTTTAGGGACATTCCCACACACAAACCAGTCTGGAAAAGGAGGGCTTAGAGCCACACCAAAATTAGAACTAGGTAGTGGAGGGAATTTTGGAGGATAGAGCTTGAAAGCCACTTCATAACGTTGTTCAGGTCGAACATACGTGGGCAATTTCAGCTTATCCAGTTTAGTGGAAAATTTTTCACGCAAAGTGACCGCAGCTTCACGAACGGTCCGACTAAGATCCTCAGGCCTGTAGATAGTTTCAAAGAATTTTTGAAAGGCTTGAATTTCATTAATATGAGTTGAAGTACCTTTCTTAAAGTTCGCCTGTACATCAGCAAAAGCTTCAATTAGTTCTTGCAAAAGACTATCCGCATCGAAGATTTGCTTGTTATAATATTTTGTCCACCACTGATGAAAATCTATGGTAGAATAGAAAGCAGGTTCGAAGGAAATGGGAGAGAGGGTCGTGATTCCAACATATCTAGAGATCTTAGACTCATAATCTTCTTCAGCTGAATGCATAGTGTTCAGACACATATGACTTCTCTTTTCGTACATACATGTTGGTTTGAGTTGAACCAACCCAAATTGTCTTGATACAAGGTTAGGTTGGTAACAAAGAAGACAACAGGGGCTCTTCGGAGATCGTAGTCGATGATACAACAGTTTAGACGTTAGAAAAGCCTCCCAGATAACCATGGATTCAGCTTGTTGATCTGGAGAAGTTGCAGGGTATTCTCGTGTAAACCATTCAGGACCTACCTCTCTTTTCACAAATGTAGCCATAGAAGGACTGAAGTGGTAACGTTTAGCGAACATCATCATGTATGCTCGAAAAGTCTCACGAAGCTTTCCTGGTTCTTCTTTGGGAGTTAGGTGGGCTAGTCTAGTCCCTTTGACTGTTTGATTTCGTATGGCCATATCTTCTTCATCCACGATTACTTTGCGTGGGAGGTAAGCTTCGAAGGTGGCGTTGAGCCACAACTATAGTAACCAGAAGGGTCCAGCGAAGAGAAGAGATCCAGTTTTGTAATATTTGACGAGATATGTTGCTTCGCCAAGATTTTCAGAAAGGTACCCTAAAATTAGCTGGCTTAAATTTAATTTCTTCCCAGCATTTATCTGGTTAGCCATACAAAGGTACCTCTTTGCCACTTGGAGGGATCTAGAACAAAAAACGCATCTTGAGAGCCAAAGTGCCAGGAATGCAGTATGCTCTTCATCTGTTACTTCATCAGTCGAAATGTCATGGTGTCTTAAGATGAATGGAGTGTAAGTGGCTTTGATTTCGTTAAATTGAATGGTGTCGGTATCCATGTAGTTGGGATCGAAAACTTCCCATGTTGGTCGAAGCCCTGTGATAGCGGCTATGTCGAAAAGGGTTGGGGTAATCATTCCACAAGGAAGATGAAAGGTGTTATGAGAAGCATCCCAAAAATATACAGAGGCTACTAACATAGCTTGGTTGTATTCTAAGTCTGTCTTAGACAATTGGATCAGGTCATAAATCCCTAAATCTTTCCAAAACGAAGCCTTTTTGGTTTCTACTTTAGCCAACCAAGCATAGTAAAGTTCAGGATCTTTTGTTAAAGGGATTGATCTAAACACTTTGAGAAAGTTGGCCATATAATTCAACCTAATTTTCTCTGGAACCGCGGCGGCTTCAGTCGAAGCATCATCCGCATTGGTAGTTTCAGCTAAGATTAGGTTACCCTATTTGTCTATTTGGTTCTTGCTAACTAAGAGCCTAGTCTTATAATAAGCAGGAAAGAATTTACCCAGAGAAGAACTACTATCCCCAGGTAAAGGACCCATAAAAGCATGAGTTTTTCCAGATTACCTGAGAAGCGTAAATAGCGCGAGTTTCTGCTAAATTTGGGTCTGGAATGTATTGCTGGTTACCCACCTGTGTAGGGTTCTGAAACTGTTGAACCGGTTGAAGCGCATTTGAAGTCTCCGATGTGGGGATTTGGATGGTGGAAGACGCCATGGATGAGATTGCTTCAAGAATTAGGTTTGAAACCAAAAAAGGGGTTTTTTGTGTGTTTAGTTGCAGAAGGATGGAGAACAAAGTTGTGTGATAAGGGGAAAACCCTGAAGGCTAAAGCTTGGGTATTTAAAGGTTTAGTAAGAACTTTTTCAAATCGTTTTGAATAAAGGTCAAAAGGACACGCGGCAAGAGATGACTTAATCTAATGGCGGTCGAACAGTTATTAGCCTTACTCCTAGTATCTAGGAGCAATGATCACAAGTAATGACAAAACGTGGGAACGCACGTTTTGAAGAGACGTCTTTGAAAATGAAAAGACGTTTTGAAAGATAAGTCATAAATGATTATGACGTTAGTCAGATGTCTTGGAACTCTAAAAAATATGAGTAAAGCGAAATCTCATCATGACAAGAAACGCCTATTTCTCTTGTTTGTCGAAACAGGCATTTATTGGGGGCAATTTGTTAGCTGGAGATTTTGATTGAAGGATATGTTTCTTGAAGAATTAGAGTTCGAAGAATAAAATGGCTTTCGATGGCCATTCCTGAGAATAAATGGTTTTTTAAAAGGCCATTTCCGAGGATGTTATTTATGATGAAGATGATTGAAATCGAAGCTGAATCGAGATAGATTGTCTTTGGGACTTAAAGGTTTTTCGAAATACAAGAGTACTGAAGCTCAGAGTATTTCGCTTCATTCTCATCAAAGATCACGTTGCCACGTATCGAAAGAGGATTCAGGCGGGAGGATTTGAATTTCGAAATATTTTGTGTAACCGAACAAGGACAGATGGCGCCCCAGGGATTCGAAACGCATGCATGTGAGCAACGTGGCATTTTGTTAGCGTAGGGCCGTTAGGGTCGAATTAGTATAAATAAGGGTCTTAGTATCAGGATCCGGTGTGTTCATTTTGTACAAATCACTCACAAATCACTCAAGTATCAAGTGTTAAGAGAAAGAGTTCGCTGAGAAATGTACGTATGACACCACACTTTTAATATGTTTGTATTTCTATTTATAGAATCAAAGTGTCTTTAAGTTTCTTTTACTTTTCACCCAGTCTTTCCTTCAATTCCAGTTTTCTTTTCGATAAGTCTTTACATTATTGCACTTTACATTTCTGCACTTTACATTTCTGAAGTCTACATTTCTTTACATTTTCGTCAAAGTTTCACTTACATTTATAACCAGTTTATATTTCAGTTGTGTATATTATTTGTCAGTTTATAACAAGTTTCGAAGTAAAAGACCAACAAATATGAACCAAATTATCTCGAAAGACAGCTATTTGTCTATGTCCTAGGATCAATCTAGTCGATCCTGCGAGTAACCAAAGTATATTTATAGTTTGGAGGACTAGCGGTTGTTTACCGGAAATCATCGTAAACAGTGAGCAGATACATGAGTGAACCAATAGTGTCACAAATGAAGGCTTCAAGAAGAATTCTAAGATACCTAAATGGATCGATACACTATGGAATTTTATTTTGACGAGACTCTGAAGGCGAAGAAGCAACAATTACTTAATTTTCAGATGTTGATTGGTGTAGAGATAAGGAAGATCGAAGAAGCACAACTGGATATTTATTTCAAATATTTGGTGCCCCAATTTCATGGTGTTCGAAGAAACACCTGTGGTGGCATTATCATCGTGTGAAGCTGAATACATAGCAGGATCATATGCTGCATGTCAAGAAATTTGGATTAGATCTTGAAGAAATGGAGGTCAAAGAGAAGAAACCTCTTGTGTTGCAAATAGACAACAAGTCAATTATAAATCTAGCGAAGAATCCAGTTCTGCATGGAAGGAGTAAGCATATTGAAGCTAGATTTCACTTCCTGAGGAAAAAGGTAAATTGAGGTGAACTTGAAGTTAGGCATTGCTCGAGTGAAGCACTGTTGACCGACGTTTTCACCGATGGATTGAAGATCGACAGATTCCTAAATTTAAGAAAGAAATTAGGAATAGTACAGATTGACTATTTTTAGAGTATGTTCGACAACTTGGATTATAGTGGGGTATATTGAGATATTATTTGATATTGTTGAGATATTATTGGATATTAGATATAATATAAAATATAATCAAATATAATAATATCAAATATAATCAAAGTTGTGTACGCCCAAATTCAATTAAGATTGTATATAAATAGTCATAGTCTGTATCATTATTTGTAGAATTTAATTCAATAATATAATCCACATTTTTTTATTCTCTCCTCACTAAAAATGCCTCACGCACTAACAAATCTCGTGTGGATTATTTTAAATGTGGATTTAATTATTAATCAATAAATGTATTTTTATGTCATTTTACATTTATCAGCTCGTTAAACCGCTAATTTT
This sequence comes from Vicia villosa, assembly GCF_029867415.1. Lineage (NCBI taxonomy): Eukaryota > Viridiplantae > Streptophyta > Magnoliopsida > Fabales > Fabaceae > Vicia > Vicia villosa. The sequence goes on along the minus strand of NC_081186.1, from coordinate 49,574,691 downwards.
ATCAAACACTTTAATTAGCTTATCAGCTATCACTCGTCACACTCATCGACCATAAGTTATAAGTTATAAGTTAATTTATCATCCAACCGTTAATTTTATCAAAGAGAGCCATAGAAAGTGTGATATTATATAGAATATACAGTAATAATTTCATATTATAACACATGGTCTATTAAACCAATTAATTAAATCTAAAATATATTTTATTTAAAAAATATTTTCTACATTAAAATATTTGGGAATTATTTTCTACATATCAATAATATTCAAAAGGTTGGCTAACAAACTAAGTACTAATATTTTCTATAAAAAAATCACTAATAGCCCGGACGGAGCTAGGTTCACTTGCTTTTATATTTATTTATAGGAATATTATTTATAAATAGATATGAATACTGCAAAAACAATTTTGATATATATACTTAAAAAAACGTAACGTAAGGTGTGCCATTCTAGTTATCTTCCTTAATATTGATTTTTTATTTTTTTAACTATATAATTATAATATAATATAATATAATATTATAATAATATTTAAAAATTTATATGATCATCAATCTTTCTATAAAATTTATAGCAATTAATAAATATTTTGCATATTTGTTATATGCTTAGTTGGTATTTAAATTTCTTTGATATTACCAAAAAAGTGTAATTGTTGAGAGTTTTTTTAACATATATAATAAAAAATTTAAGATGAATTTGTTACTCCTAAAAAATTTCATAATATTTTTTCTAACTCTCAAAAATAATTTTTTATTTTAAAATATTCATGTAATATTTATTTATCTTTTATTAACATATTTTTTTATTTATTAAATTTCATTCTGTCACTATTAAAATCAACTCAATCAACTTTTATTATTCAAACATAATATTTTATTTAAAAAACATATTATTCATATATATTGCCCCACTAACAAAATTTTCTGGTTCCGTCCCTCGTAATAGCCTAATACTAAAATGGTTATTCTAAGAGTAAGTGAGACTAAAAACAAACTTTGAGATAGACTTTTGTGCTTGAGAGATAAACTAAATTTTACCATTAAAGTTAACCTTATGCTAGCATGTGAGTTTTTTTCCTTATAAAAATGTAGCTACTATATCACAAGAATCACAATAATGTTGCAAGAATCACAAAATATTCTGATCCCAACAGATAATGTATACCACACTTTGAAACCCTGCTAGGAGAAGAAAAGAAAGTTGGAAAAGACAGAAGATAGATTTGGCTCTGCCTTTAACCAATAAGATAATTAAAAATAAATTTGGAACTATATGGTAAAAAAATTAAAAAAACTTATAAATAAAATATAATTGTAGCCCCCAACTGTCTTTTGGCTTGGTCACATGTAATCACTTTTGATATGTGGCAACAAAAGTATAGCAGCCCCACTTTTGTTCACTAAATAAAATTCTAACCAAAATTCACAAAAAGTAAAAACAATTAATAAAAGATGAGAGGGTGAAAAAGAATGAATACATTAATGCTTGCCATTATCAAGAATATTTTATTGTTTTAGCATAAACACTTATTAATACTCTTGAAAAATAAATAAATTCTCTCCCTATATAAACACATAACCTTCACTTATTCTTTTAGCAACACAACACAAATAATTCTCTCAATTTTTCTCTTCTCTTCCTCTCTCTCACATTTCTATATAAACAAATATTAAAAATGTGTGGCTTGAGCTTTAAGAGTTTCACATACATTCTTCTTATTGCTTTTATTATTTTGTGTTCAAATTTTGAAGAGTGCAATGCAAGAAGAGGAAAACATTGGAGACAAAATAGAGAAGAGATGGTTTCTATGATGAAGAAGAAAGGAAAGAGTCATGGCAATGGACATAGCAATAATGGTGGAGGAGGAGGAACAAAATTTAAGGCTTCTCCACCACAAAAGAGCATTCCTTCAATCTCACTGCCGCCACCGCCACCACAAAAAAGCATTCCCTCGCACTTACCGCCGCCGCCTCCAGCGCCACAAGAAGAAGTTACACACTTAACTCCACCACCACAAACTTACATTAGTGAATCCTCTACCACTTTCAATGTGCTAGATTTTGGAGCTAAAGGAGATGGAAAAAGTGATGATACAAAGGTAAATTAAAACTTGAATTTCATTATATTTAGTCGATTATATACGATATTTTTCATTGTTTTAAAAATTAAGTCAGACATTAGTCGAACGAAGAGTGTTCAGATCACAATTAAATGTATTTTTATTAAATTTTTGTTTACTAATAAAAGAAAAGTGACACAATCACAATTGCATGGAAATTTCATTAATATTTAAAATGAAACTATAACTACAAAATTATTATATTTTAACCACTATAATTATGGTTATGAATTTGTTAATTTTTTGTTTGTTTTGTTAGACCGTCCGTGTTTGAAATATTTTGTTTCCTTCTAACAAGTAGTAATCATTTGGGTTCTGCTACCTAAGTTTATGGTAAATTAATAATATGCAATTAGGAGCTTAATTAATTATTTTTTCTGTTTTATGCTTTGAATGCAACTCTCGTGTTTGTAATATAATATGTCGTTATATAAAGTTTACAATGACATCGATTGAAAGCTAAGTAGTGAGAAAAATACAATAACTAGAACAAACCAAAGAGGTGGGACCTACATGATGATAAATGATTCTCGTTAAGACAGTTAGAGTCACAATTCAAACAGTAATTAATCTCTTTATCAAAACCGGTTTAGCTAAGTTAATTGCGATTTAACCGTTACAAATTTTAAATCATGTGTAGTAGTTTGTCTGACACGCACTCAATAATGACTCTGATCTTTACCACGCTCGTAAGTTAATTTTGGTTGAAATAAAATGCAGGGATTTGAAGCCACATGGGCTGCAGCATGTAAAGTAGAGTCATCAACCATGTTCATTCCAGCAGACTATGTCTTCTTAGTAGGCCCAATTGTATTCTCAGGCCAATTCTGTAAACCCAAAATCATTTTTCAGGTAACATTTTTTATTTGAAAGAGTTATATATATATATATATATATATATATATATATATATATATATATATATATATATATATATATATATATATATATATATATATATATATATTTACATTTACATGTCAAAACATATGCACTTGTTCTACATGTGATTCTGTTTCTTTAGGTAATGAATATTGTTGAAACAGACAATTCAGTTGTAGGCTAATAAGGTTAATTTTTTGCAGGTTGAAGGAACCATTATTGCACCAACAAATCCCAATGTTTGGGGCAAAGGACTACTACAATGGTTGGATTTTATAAAACTAGTAGGGTTTACCATTCAAGGAAATGGCATCATTGATGGAAGAGGCTCAGTTTGGTGGCAAGACACTCAGTATAATGATCCTTTAGATGATGAAGAAAAACTCTTAGTCCCTTTGAACAACACACTCGGAAGCCCACCAATGCAGGTAATTAACGAACTGACACGTAGATAACTGTAATAGCTTAAGAAAATAAAAGAGATTGATTGTAATCACATATATCAGTGTCGTGTCGTGTTGGTGTTAGTCATTGACACGCATCTGACATTGAATACGCCTACTTAACATGACAATTTTGTTCACACGAGGCTAATTGTTTATACCTTTTTTGCAATTGCAATAGATTGAAAATTCACTCGGAGGAAAAATGCCAGGAATCAAACCAACTGTGAGTAACATTTTAAACCGAAACAAAACCTAATTTATTTATGTTTAGAAGATTTTCGGAACATAATGAAAGTAATATTTGTTTATGTTACAGGCAATAAGGTTCTATGGAAGTATTAATCCAACAGTCACAGGCATAACAATTCAAAATAGTCCACAATGTCATCTCAAGTTTGATAATTGTAATGGAGTTTTGGTTCATGATGTGACCGTAACGTCTCCTGGTGACAGCCCTAACACCGATGGAATTCACTTGCAGAACTCCAGAGATGTTTTGATATACAAAAGCACTTTAGCTTGCGGTAATATTTCAATCATGGATAAATTATTCCAAATTTCCATCGACAGGAACAACAGATGTTATAGAGTATCTGAACTATATATATAGTCTAAATACATTGCTTATTCAATGAATCTAAAAAATAAATTTTTTCTTATAAATAGGACCCGAGGGAATACAAAACAGAATCTCTAAATGAAAACGCAAAGCATAATATGTAAACTTATAAGCATAAATAATCCGAGTTGACTAATTGTTGTTTTGAATTATAACTGTTATGCAGGAGATGACTGTATTTCGATACAAACTGGTTGTTCAAATGTATATGTACATAATGTCAACTGTGGACCAGGACATGGAATCAGCATTGGAGGTCTAGGAAAGGATAATACCAGAGCTTGTGTTTCAAACATTACTATCAGGGATGTCAACATGCATAACACAATGAATGGAGTCAGAATCAAAACATGGCAGGTAAGAAAAAATCCTAAGTTGAAGGTTATTTATAAGACAAAATTAATGATCCCTAACCTCAGAGTCGTCTCAAGTTTTTGGAGGTCACGTTTAGATTTGTCGCAGTTAAACTATGTAGATTTGTCACAGTTTAACTATGACAAACATTTTATAAGGCCCTATTTAGCAAAGGTTTAATCGTGACAAATTTCGGGTCATGTACGGTAGTCCGTCTTGCACACCCTAAAAAACGACTATGCCTAAGTTGATAAAAAAATTTGACTTCAAAATCATTTATGCAGGGTGGATCAGGTTCTGTACAAGGAGTACTATTCTCAAACATACAAGTATCCGAAGTTCAATTCCCGATCGTAATCGACCAATTCTACTGCGACAAAAGAAACTGCCAAAACCAAACAGCAGCAGTGGCACTCACAGGAATCAACTACGAAAGTATAAAGGGAACATACACAGTTAAGCCGGTTCACTTTGCGTGCAGCGATAGCTTGCCTTGTGTGGATGTTTCTTTAACAAGCGTCGAATTACAACCTGTTCAAGACAAATACCATCTTTATGATCCATTCTGTTGGGAGACTTATGGTGAACTGAAAACTACAACGGTTCCGCCGATTGATTGTCTGCAAATCGGGAAGCCGCCGAACAATCGGATTCAGACAGCTCATGATTTATGTTGATCATGAAATATTTAGCTAGTTAGATAAATTATGATGTATATTATTTATATATATAAGTGGTTTTTCATAGGAAATTTAGTGGCCCTGCAACTAGCAAGAGGTCAATAATAGTGTGATTATAATTATAGGGAGGTTTGTTAGTTAGTTATGGTATTGTTTGAGTGTGAGGTATTGTTATACGAGTGATATATAGCATATATAGATGGAAATATTTGTACCTAAATTTAATAGAATTTCGGGTTTGAGGTATTTTAATCAAAAGTCTAGACAAACGGGCATATAATACTTTGCGGTCCTCTCCAGCTCAAGGATTAGTCTTTGCAATTGCATCCAGAGGATATCTTATTTCTACCGGAAAAGAGCATATAATACTGATGAGTATATAGAGAAAAGGAGACTTTGCATATATTTTTGGTTATAAACAGACCTAAGAAATCAGTTTAACTAACATCACTATCTATTCATCTGCTAGAAACTATATACAGACCTAATACAAATGCTTTTTAATGATCAAAAGAATTAAGCATGTATAAACAACTAAACGCGGAAGACAATAAAACATGAATGTTGCATGTTAAGAAAAATCTAGAATACTTGTATTCCAATGAAGATAGGATCAAAAGAAAGAACACCTAACTGAGAAAAGTGAATTGGGTCTTATCTTTGAGATCTTCTTCACATATGGTGTACGCTTGTTCGAAAGAGGGGAGGTTGCCTTTGAATTGGGGCACGCTTGTTGAACATTGGGAAATTTTACCGGTATCCCAACAATTAACCGTCCTAGAACAATTTATTTGAATTCACCATTATGCGTAACAATATCTAAAAGACTAAAACTGAACATTTTCATTTTTCTATCAAAAACCTAGGAAAATATTCATGTAAATTTATTTTATATATAAAATATATTTAGACAGGGTAAATTTAAAATAAATGATTTTAATTATAAATGAATAATAATAATATAAATTTAATTGTATTAAATAATCATATAAAAAAAAAGGACCCGTGATATGGAGGAAAAAAATGAAATTCTAACTTTTGAAAATAAAAATTGTCTCTCAAATAAAAATAATTGTTGTTAAAATAAAATAGATATTGTGTTGATAAATATCTGTAAAATAAAAAAAATTATTCGTTACGATTAATTGTAAAATAAACAATAATTATATAAAAAGAAAAAAAATTAATCGTGAGATGGAGAAAGTAAAAAAAATAAAGATTTTGTCTCTAAAATTAAAATAATGATTGATTAAAATAAAATACATATTGTATTGATAGTTACCCGTGAAATAAATAAATTTTTTATTATTTAAAAAATAGGTTATTAATATTTTTAGTGAAAATAAATAAATAGAGAAAAAATTAAAATGAAAGTAATAATGTGTGAAAAAAAATGTGATAAAAATTTGAAATTTTAATTAAGAGAGAAAATATGTGTTAGAGAGAAAAGTTGATTAATTAGACCAATAAGCAAATGACATTTGTAAGATAATTTGATATGGAGGAAGATTTTAAGCACGACATTTGTTGTTTATTTATAAGTCCTTTTAGTAGTGTAATAATTTTGAACAGAATTAACAAAGTTTTAGGATATTTTTTTACCCGAAACCTTATAAACAAGTTATTTCTACTAAGAGCACTCTCTTTTTAACACTCTTTTCAACATTCACTCTCTTATGAAACATATGTGGGTTCCTCATTTTAAAAATGGATCTCACATAAAGTGGTAGGACTCATATGTGTTTCAACTATTAAAAAAACGAGTGATAAAAAAATGTTGAAAAGAGAGTGTTGTTAGTTTTCCTCTTTAATTTATTGATAAATTAAAATACCACGTGCTTGAAAATTAATTTCTTGTTTTCTATTGAATTTTAAATATGTTAAAAATTTATTTTTATAAAAACATTATTAATAAATTTATACTACAAAAATTTATTATAAATTATAATTGATACAATGATATGAATTAATCACATATAAAAAAATGTATTTTATTTTAAAAAAAATACGTATTGGTAAATTGAGAATGACATCTCAAATATAGTTTTGCAAATTTAAATAAATAGAGAGTGGATTCTTTATTCTTATGTATTTTATACTTGTCTTTAGTTTAGATATTTAATTTTAAATCGTTAAAGATGTGTATTTGTTTTTAGTCTTAAATAAAATTTAAAGTTTATTCGCAACTATTATCAAATAAAATTTTCAATAATTTTATGAATTTATGTCAATTTTGTCAACTATATCATGAATAAATGGTTGCAAATGTTAGTTACTATATTAATTTAATTTATTTTTAATTAATTATTTTACCACAACCAGACCAAGTAAAAACAGTTTGAAAATAAATTTTAGCGTGTCAACGCGTTAGCATGCACTTTTACGATACAACTCTTATACTTTACAATTTGTTCACTCACTCATAATTTAAGAGGGTCCTTATCACTTCAAGATTTTGTCAAATGCTTTCTCTTTTGTCGACACTTGCTTGAGTAGTTTGAGATAAGACTTTTGTTACATTCTATTTGATTTTACTCATCAGATAGTCAAGTCCATCAAGCCCTAATACTTAAGTTTGTATCTTTATGCTTAACCGTCTATACTTGTCGTTGGTGAAAGGCACTCTTGTGGCGGATTGATATTGGATGTCGTTGCACTACAGATGTCGTCGATAGATGATAATTGATGGAGGATTGAATCAGGAGATTTGGCCGATCTCCTTGACACGGATAATAGAGTTACTACTTCCACTCTAGTGTTTTCAATAGATATCTGGTTTTGGATCGAAGGTGATTTGTTAGTGGAATTTCACACAAATCAGAAGTTGTTCCCACACAAGCCGCCATTGTTCAGTTCTAGAACAAGAAATATGCATATTTTAATGATGAGAAATCCTGAACCGATAATGTTGACCTCTAGTACGGCGCGCGCGGGGGTGGGCCTGTAAGGTTAGCCCTCTAACTCCGAAGTCAATTTAGAAATCAACACGACTGTAGTGAAAAATGAAGATTAGAAAATGTACATTACATTTCGTGTGAGATAACTTTATATACCTTAGGTCCTTTGGAGTGGGTTAACATTAAGTTAGGTCCTAGTTCCTCGAGCCTTTGGGCGGCTCAGAATAAGTTCAATAAGAAATTGAAAAATGGATCACGAAATTAATCTATTACATACATTAACAAATCTTTATATTTTTATACATGAATTTTTTGTGGTTCTATGGGATGTGCAAGGTATGACAATACTATTTATGGTATTAATGATGATAAGACAGGAAAGCTAAGCTGCTAAGTTAATCATGATCATTATCAAAGTAGAAAAGAATGAAGTTATTAAAAGGTGGAGCTAATAAGGTTTTGGTGTAATTGTGAAAGTTCGTGATCATGTGATTGATTGTAATTTGTCTATTTAAGAACAATAACATGTAATTAAGCGTGAGTAGTTTTCGAAGTACTAAAACAAAGTACACACACTCAAAATGATTTTACAAACTTCATCTATTTCAAAAGCTTTCTTAAAATTATTTCTGGACACTATCTAATTGGTTAGAAAGGTGGAATCTCACTCTTTAATCGATTACGATTCTCTTAATCGATTAGGCTCCGAATTTGATTAACATGATTTATAATTAGTTCATTCTAATTGATTAACTCACATGCTAATCTGTTAGAGAGCGACATCGCCCATGAATTATTTCATTTTTGGTCAAATTTGTTCTCTATATAAAGAAGTCTTTATAAGCTATTTCAAGACACAAATATGATATCTTACCCTATGTACTTCTCACTCTCTTCTTAAAAAAAAAATACACTATTCATGTTTTAGATTTTAGATTTGTATTATCATTGTAAAAAATGATAAATCATATTTTTCCCCACAAAATAAAATTAATCACAGATAATCAATAAAAATAATAATAAATTGTATTTGAAAATAATAATTCAACATAAGTGTAGATGTAAACAAAATACAGTTTCAACTTAAATAAACATTTATATATAAAAAAAACTTAAATGTATTTTTAGTCTTGTAAGTTAGCGAGTTTTTTATTTTCGTTTCTGTAACTTTTTTTTGTATGAGTCCCTATATTTCACTTTCGCGTTCGTTTTAGTCCCTAAAATTAAAATCTGCAGAAATTTTCGCAGAAAAATCTATAGAAAACATACAAATTTTCCTGCAGATTTTAGCTTTAAGGATTAAACTTCAAAACAAAATAAGATATAGAAACTCAAATAAAAATAATAATTTACAAGAATGAAAATAATAAAAAAAAAAAATTCACTAGCTTACAAGGATAAAAATACATTAAGGATAAAAATATATTAAGCCAAAATATAATTACATTTGAAAATATAATTTCAACTTAAAATTATTTCAACTATGATTGCTAACAAACACAGTTTCACCTTATCTTATCCACATCCTACCAGACAAATTTCATCAATCTCCAATCATCATCATCTTCAATATGCCATTGCTTTACAACAACTTCTATTTCCCATAGCTCTTATCTCCAATGGAAGACATCGAAACGGTACTCAGAAGAGTCACCTCTGTAACCAACCACCTCCTTCCCACTCCAACACCACCACCACAACCTCAACTCATTTCCTTGCACCACACTTCAAGCTCCACAAAAAATGATACCTACCAACGTGTTCACGGAAATGTTCCCTCGAACGAAGTTGCTTGGAGGGTTGTTGCTTCTGATGATGAAGGAAGGGATTTCACTGACATTGTTTACGAGAAATCCGTTGGTGAAGGAATAGCAAAGGTAGCTTAGCAGTTTCTCAAATGTTGTTTTTTATTCACTTTTTGTTAGTAATTATAGAATTTAGTTACTCTAAGTATTACTAAAGCGTGTTTGGTATCTATTAGAATAATCACTTGTTAGATTGTTTGAATGAGTTTATAAAAACAACTTATGAAATGTCCATAATCAATTTAGAAATAATTAAGCAATTGTATAATTTAGGGTTTAACCTCTTTTCTTTTTCTATTCAATTTTGACAATATTGGGTTTAATGCATGGTTTTAAATTGCTATTGCGACTGCAGTCATTGCGCGGCTGCGATGTGCATTGCGGTATAAATTTTGATTGAAAAAAGTTTGAAATACACCGTTTAAAACACTTGATGTTAAGATTTTTTTAGAAGTAAATTGAGTTTTGGGTTCTAAATTTTGAGTTTTGAAGGATTCTAATGTGGTTCATAATGTAGAAAGATGCATGATTTCAAATCACACTGCAATTGCAGTCCGATGCGGTCTGCAATTTAATACCATGGTTGAACGTTGCAGATAAGTATTAATAGGCCAGAGAGAAGAAATGCCTTTCGACCTCACACAGTTAAGGAGCTTATTCGTGCTTTCAATGATGCTAGAGATGATCCTTCTGTTGGCGTCATCATTCTCACTGGAAAGGTATGTATATACATACATGTTTAGCTACATACATTCGGCCGATTGCAGTTTTGTCCTGGTTCAAACTGTTTAAATCGGTTAATAATAATATGACCGATAATATGTCTTTTTGGTTCGGTGCCGGTTCAATTTTCAAAATATTGCTACTAACATATATTTGTGATTTTCCATTGTAGTTTGTCACTGAGAAACTACTGATAAGTAATATAGAATTGATTGATTTTAATGACATATTGGTGATGTAGGGAACCGATGCATTTTGTAGTGGTGGTGACCAAGCCTTGAGGACTGAAGATGGTTATTCTGATCATGAAAATTTTGGTCGCCTTAATGTGTTAGACTTGCAGGTACATATATCAATTCATTCCTGATGTTTCTTTTTAGGTGAATGGAAGTGATCTTTACTCGAGTTATCTCTTTTCGGGCTTTTTGCGGCTTTCTTTTCAATGGAATAATGCTGTTCGAGTAAACTATCATTTTCGTCCTCCAAATTATAAGTATCGGTTAATTTAGTCTTTCAAATTTATGAAAAGGAAGTTTATCCCGTAAACATTAGTCAATATAGTTTCTCCACCGCAATATCACAATCCACTTTTCCATGATTTGTAATGAGAAAATTTTCAATTCAAGTTGTTGAAAAAAAAACCAATAGTCCCTTTGGTATTTATCTTCATTCTTTTCTCCTATTACAGGTTCAGATTCGCCGCCTTCCGAAACCAGTGATTGCAATGGTACTCTCCTTACATCTTTGATATTCTTGTTATATTCATATTTTTAGCTAACACTAAAACAGGTTGCAGGGTATGCTGTTGGAGGAGGACATGTATTGCATATGGTTTGTGATCTAACCATCGCAGCAGATAACGCTGTCTTCGGCCAAACGGGTCCTAAGGTGCATCAATCATTTAAGATTTGCACTAATCAAACACATAATCTTTCCTTTGTAACATCTTGTCCTTGTATCTATAAAGGTTGGGAGTTTCGATGCTGGTTACGGAAGTTCTATCATGTCGCGTTTGGTGAGAACTAAATTAACAGTACCGTTTTGTTTGCGTTAACATTTCGATGTTGTCGATCCAGAAGATAGAAATTATGATTCTTAATACAGGTAGGTCCGAAAAAAGCGCGCGAAATGTGGTTTCTTGCAAGGTTTTATTCTGCTGTTGAAGCAGAGAAAATGGGCCTTATCAACACTGTTGTACCAGTAAGCTCTTTGAATTCTCAGCACTGTACTTGCAAGTTCTAACATGAAGCTTATAGTTTTTGTTAATGCAATGTTTTGATTTGGCATAGCTAGAGAATTTAGAGAGAGAAACAATCAAATGGTGTAGGGAGATACTCAGAAACAGCCCGACTGCAGTTCGGGTTCTCAAGGCTGCTATTAATGCAGTCGATGACGGGCACGCGGGACTTCAGGTATACATCACTATTCATGATTTTTTTTTTTGAAATCTTAATATCTGATCTTGCGACCGACTAACCCAATCTTTGATTATAGGAAATGGGTGGAAATGCAACACTGATATTTTATGGCACCGAGGAAGCAAAAGAAGGAAAAACTGCGTATATGGAGCGTAGACGCCCCGATTTTTCTAAGTTTAATCGAAGACCATAAATACAAATGTATTTAAAAATTATACATGTCGATTATTGTTATCAATTTGAGGTATGGTCTTCTAGTCTGGCCAATGTTTTTTAGGAAAAATAAACTGAATTGATTCCTGTTAGCTCTTATAATGTTATGTCCTTATTAATTTTCTCTTCATATAAAACCAGTATCATATGAATATATAAAGAGTGAACAAAAAGAACAAAAAATGTTGATTATTTTACATGAGTTTTAGGAAAAATAACCACTCTTTTATAGGCCTTGTTTATATGGATATATGATCATGGTATCAGAGCCTGGTTAACCAAGTGCTTGATCTGGGAGTTGAACTCAAGACCACTTGATGAAGCAGGTCCTGACACCATGAAGGAAACCAATAGGCCAAAGAGTTCAAGGTGTTACTCTGTTAGAATTTTAGTAAATTCACTCATATAAAACGAGATGTGTTTTGTTCGTTATAACTAAAAAAAAACTATTCGATTGATTAGGATGTTATAGATTCGAATTTGCGCTTCTATATTTGATATTTTTGTTTTGTTATAAACAGAACTGGCTTGACTGGAACAAATTAGAGAGTACTCTATATATTCACATTTATATATTTCGTTTATAAATATTATATATAAATTTATATGAAATATGAAAAAAAGAAAAAAAAAAACCACATAATCCTAATATTTATGCTTGTTTTTAAACCCCTCTCTTATGCTTTAACAAAACTTTTAATGTGTCCCAAAATTAAAAGGAAAAATTGTGATTAAATTCTAAATCAAAAATATAAACAGATACCTAATAAAGTTATCGCCAATTATCATAAAACGAATAGTCCTTTTCAAAAGAAAATTTAATTTAATTCTAATGGTATTTTTGGCCGCTCCTAAATCATATTTTCAAATGTCAAAAAAATAAATCATATTTTTAACTATGATGGAAGTGCATATGAAAAAGAGCATAGAAATTAAATTCATTGATAGCATGTTATGTTTTGTTGAAAAAGAACCCAAAGTTTACTCTATTAAAGAAAATATGAAATCTAACAAAATAAGCAATAATAATTCCTGAATGAGCATACATTACATATAACTCAACGCTAAGTCTATGGGCATAAAAAAATTAATCAATACTCTTGGCAATCTTCACTCTTTTAACATCTTCATTCTTCATCTCTTCTGTCTTCGAAACCATAGTTGAATTCTTCGGCTCTTTACTTTTTTCAATTTCTTGTGACTTGTTATCATTGAGTAAAAGGTATAACTTGTCATTAACCCTAAATGACCAAATGTCAAGTTTTTGATGCTCTTTAAAGTTATTTTTCAACAAAACAGGTGTCCAATCTTGATGAAGATTATAAATACTAGTAGTTTTCATGTCCCACTTCTTTAAAGACAATGAAAACTCGTTAAAACAAGGATCTAACACAGTCACTTTTAAACCAAACGGTCTTCCTTCTTGATCTCTTGTTTTCAATGATGCCTTTTCTATTTCTGTGAGAAAATCAGACTTGATTTGTGAAATTGGCATTGAAAGACGATTGTTGTTATGGTTGAGATCTGTATTATACAATTCCTTACACATGATATATTTAATATCACTACCATTCAACACTTTGATCATGTTATTGACATGATTAGGCAATTCTGGTGGCGGTGATAGCACAGTTTCTTTCTTGCGAATTATTGGTTTCCTCGTAATTGCGGACTTTGATTTCACTCTTCTTTCTTCATCAGACATGATATCTTCATTACTTGGACGACACCTTTTTTTATCATTGACTTCTACTCTTTTCACATTACATTTTGAAATAAGAGGGAGGTTTGCTTCTTGACACGCAATGTGATTGATTTTCTCTATTTGTGCTAACTCATCTTCAGTATAAAATTGTGGAGACTCTTGAGATAACACTCTATGCAAAGAAAAATGAGATAGTGGATCAAATTTCTTTTTCATTGTTTTCATCTTTTGCATATATGCATTGATCTTCTCAATAGCCATAGCTTTCTTTTGCATCATCATGACTTCTGAATTTTGTAACATTGTAGTATTCTTCTCCATAGACGTTGATTTCTTTTCTTTCTTAATGCTGTAATGTGTTGATTAAGTGTTGTGCTTTTAAGTGTTTACTTAGTATTTATTTATAGTGTTCATGAAGATTTGAAATTAAAGACTAAATAATATAGATTTGATACAAAAATAAAATTTTTAAAAAGATTTGATACAAAAATCTCGATCAATATGTTACAATGAATTTAGTTTGTTTCTAAACCTTCAAAAGCGAAAACACATTCCATTATACTTAAACTAAGGATAATTTGTTTACTTAAATCTTGCTTAGATAATTTCTGTATAAATTTTGTTAAAAAATAAATAAAAAATAGATTTAATCTTCAAATCTGGATCAATCAATGACATTAAATTTATTTTGTATATATAAAAAGATTTGATACTAATTACTCAATGTCGTCAATCAACATCCTATCAAAAAGGAAACAAAATCGATCTCAAATTTAAATTTAATATATTTTTTTCAATCCACCATCCGTGCCATTATTTAATTACTTTTATTTTTTTAACCCTTTGTTCTTTTTCCCATTTTGTTTCTTTTACTTTTTTTTCGTTAAATTTATCAAAACTAAAAATAATAGTAATAGTTAACTAGATCAATTCTGTATACAAAGGACCAATTTGTTTTGTTTTGTTTTTTTAAATAATTTGTATAGTGTAACATAATTTTATGAAAAAAAAATTTACAAATAATTTTTTTTATAAAAGCTTCAAATAAAAATTTTGTTTGAATACTTATTTTAAAAATGTGATTTTAGGTATTTCATCTATTTATGAAGAAAAAAAATTGAATACCAAAATTTCAAAAATCACTTAATTTTGAATCTATTTCAAATATATTTTCATAAAAACCATTTTTGAAATACAACTTTTTGAAAAAATTGCAATTTTGACTAAGTTTTTGTCTTCATTAATGTAGGTTTATGTTATAAGATGCCAAAATTAGTATTTTATTTTAGAAAAAATAAATATAAAAAAACTTGTAATATTTTAAAAAAAGGTTTTAGAAAATTTATTTAAAAAATACAAAGAAAAAAAAAACATTTTTTCAAAGCTGAAACAAACAGGCCAAAATCTCTTAAATAAAATTTGTATTAAATTAATAATTTTGTATACAATAATAAAATAATAATTTATAATAATGTTTATATTAAAACTCACTTTACCGTCGTTACAATCTATTTTAATAAAAATCACAAATCGATTTGAAAAATATAAAAAGAAAAACAAAATAGTTTTGGAACTATTTGAATTCTATATATATATATATATATATATATATATATATATATATATATATATATATATATATATATATATATATATATATATATACTATTCAGATTTTAGATTAATTTTTTAAAATTGATCCAAACCAAATCGAATCACATACAAATATTTTAATACTAATTTATTTTTATTAGTATGATATATTGCATCATTTTATTATGAGTTACATCAGTTATGTCGACTAAGTCATACCACATCTTCCTAAGGAATAAGTAGTCAATAATTTTTAAGGCTTCTTAAGTCTATGAACAATTGGTTTCTATAAATACTTCTCCCCTAACGGGAGAAAATGGACAGATCACAACTTCACCATTATTTTGCATAATATAGAGCCTTTCACATCATGTGAGTTAGCCCCCTAAAAACACCATATAGGACTTCTCGCAGTTGTGGGCAAGCCATAACCACCACAAACTATTATAACCCGACTAAGATTTTGAGTATCCCCTACCATCGTAGAGATATCACACACATGTAATTTTTTTACCAGTACATTGACGCCTAATGTGGTGCCCTAGTAAAACTAACATGTGTCACACCTAATCACCATAATCACTATTATCGCCAACTCCTATACCTAACCATCCTCAGCCATGGTTAGCAGTAGAGCTCCATCGCCAACGCCGGAAGATACCAATGGTAGCGATTATGTCAACACCCTGGAGGAAATATGTTCCGCATTGGATGAACTACGTTGTCAGAATCAAATACTTATGGACAACATCCATAATACCAAACACAGCCAGCAAGAGTCCAATCCTTTAGAGGATGATGGAAGTGTTGGATCCCTAGTCACTCTCAGACGAAATATAGAAAGGGCATGTCTTTGAAGGATTCAAGCCTCCCTCTTTGGCCAAGTTTATTGGGTAAAATGATCTTTATGAACACGTCGCCTCCATCAACACTTTGATGACCATTAGGAGAGCACTTGACTCCCTGAAGTGCAAATAATTGTCTAACACCTTCAGGGATGTCGCCTTGTAGTGGTTTATGGGTCTTCCCCGAGCTTTCATTGCCAACTATCAAGAGCTGGTGATGAAATTTGTACACCAATTGCCTCCAACTATTATAGGAGGATGTCCACCACCAACCTATTCAACATACGACAAGGTCCTTCTGAGTCGTTGATGGACTATCTTTCCCAGTTTAACGATGCCACCATCAGGGTCGTTTCCCAGAACAAATAAATGTTTGTGGATGAGTTCCAAAATGGACTCAAGGTGGGACACTTCAATGAGTCTCACGCCCAAAATACGTCTCTTTCGTTAGTGGAAGTGATCACCAGGGCGAAATGTTACATAAAATGTGAGAAAAGCAACACCAAGAAGAAGGCGTGAGACGTCAAAGAGTATTTCTCTAACGTCGAAGGTTCGCACCACCAGAGGAAGAGTAAATATACATCTCCCATCAAGGACAATAATTCATTCAAAAGAGTAGGAAAGATGACAGAGAGCTTCACAAATTTAAATATTCACCGTGAACATATCTGACGTGAGGTCTTTCACCTTCACAACACCCCTGCACCACTAGCTCCAAAAGTGGACGTGATGGATCCTAAACTAGGTGGATGGTGCAAGTTCCTTAAATTTAAATGACACCACACCAGATATTTCTACCAACTCAAGAAAGATATTGAGAGGTTGGTCTAAGAGGGACACCTCAAGAAGTATGTTAAGGGTGATTCTTCCCGT
The DNA here is from genome assembly GCF_029867415.1 of Vicia villosa. NCBI lineage: Eukaryota > Viridiplantae > Streptophyta > Magnoliopsida > Fabales > Fabaceae > Vicia > Vicia villosa. The sequence continues at coordinate 49,557,513 of NC_081186.1, read as the reverse complement.
GGATCAGACAAGTCTAACTCGCGAGGGAGAGACGAGGCGGGAAGTCTGAGGACCAACAAAGAAAATGATACATCCACATGCGAGAATGATAAAGTGGTGTGCCACACACTCAATACTATTGAACCTTCTGATGATGTGTTGCTTGACACCTTCTGGTGTATGGTCAAGCTTCTAGAAAACCAAAGTTATAGTTTTGATGTTTGATGATTAGCATCAAGACAGTAACTAAACTAGGTTTTGATACTCATAGTGTTCTGATAGTACGTCAAGTTCTGAGATGATGACTGGGAAGCTCTAGTCAGACTCTGATGAGACGTTAATGGAGAAATATTCCTTCTCTATATTTCATTATATACTTTAAAATTTATTTTGTGAGTCTTGGACTTAGGGGGAACTCTGAAAAAGCATAAATGAATTTTAAAGTATTAAAAATTTTAGGGGGAGCTGGTTAGCTTTTTTGAATTTGAGTTTTATGGTGATTACCCGGTATAAATTGTTCTATTAAATACATGGTTTTTTCATTATCAAAATGGGGGAGATTGTAAGAACAAGATTATTTATGCATCTGACCTTGAGATTTGATGATAATGTTACATGTTATCTTAAGGAACAATTGTACACACTAACGATTTATTAGTGTGTGACATTTTCCTTGTAGGTTCTGTATTTGGTGAGAATCTGTGTGACGTCATCAGGTTCTGAACTCAACACTCTGGAAGAATACTAGTGTTATGTTACAATGGAAGTCAAGATTCTAGAATGCTACTTCTCCAACAGTTCTAAGGAACGGTAGTACAAGATCTTCTGATCATGACTTATAAATGAAGCTTTAGAGACCTTCTAAAGCTTTGCTTTTATGTCCCATGTTTTGAAGATGTAGAGGACAAGGTTCTGCTAAACAAATTCTAAAGATCTGAAGACCAAGTGCTAAAGACTCTAAAGACAAGGTTCTGTTGAACAGGTTTTGAAGACTCAAAGACTTAGGTTCTGAAGACTCAAGTTATGATCATATAAAACATACTTCAGTCAACATACAATCAGAAGCCTCTGAAGACTTATACGATAACGGCTTGCGTGTGATGGTAAGCATAAAAGTACTAACATAAACTGTGACATTTACTCTTATAGGGTGACATAAGGACAGTATAATATGTACTTGTTATCTACCATTTTCACCATGACCGATGAGGACATTACAAACGTACTTTGCTTTCCTATTCTACCCTCCAACGGATCTATCCTTCTCTATAAAGGAAGTCTTTGGAAGAATTTGAAATCAACTAATCATTTCTACAAAATTACACCAAAGCGTTGTACAAACTCTGTTAGATAAATTCTTTGTATAACTTTTTATTTTTAGCAAGGAGCTTTTGTTCGTATCTTGCTTATCAACACTTTTGTGTTATTGTACTTAAACACTGTGTAATCTTCTTATTAGAAGCATCTTGTAATAGACACTTGTAATCAACGTGGTTAGATTCCTCGGGGGACTACGTCTTAGTTAGAAGCCTCGAGAAGATTGTGATTGCGGTCATAGTGGTTTCACAATAAGGATCAGCTAAACTTGTTAGGGTTTTCAGCAAGGTTGATCATAAGCGTATTATGGTTGTATCCTTGAGAGACCAGTGTTAGTCAAAGGTCTCAAGAAGACAGTGTTTACGATCATTGTGGTTGTATTTAATCAGTTTGGCTATAGTGGATTAAGTCCTTATTGAGAAGGCAAAATCACCTTGGCGGGTGGACTGAAGTAACTTAATTAACAGTGAACCGGGATAAAAATAATTGTGTTCATCTATTTTTATTCACTTGTTAATCATGTATTGTGTGTTGCAAAAAGATTATATTTGGTGCAACCCAATTCAAACCTCATTTTCTTGTGTTTCTCGTACCTTCAATTGACATCAGAAATTTGGTTATGGTTTTATACACTTAACCGTGTCAGTTAAAGATCTAAACGAGTTTTAGAAACACTATGGTTGATCCTACACCACCACCACCTGCTCCAGTTTCAAATGAGAGCTACAATTCTAAACCTTCCATCTTTGATGGTGAAAATTTTGAATATTGGAAAGACAGACTAGAAAGTTTCTTTCTAGGTCTTGACTTTGATCTTTGGTATATGGTAGTAGATGGCTACAGACATTCCACACATGGAAATGGAAAGCAAATTGAAGGGAAAGCTATGACTGATCAACAAAATAATGATCGTAAGAATCATCATAAAACAAAAACCATATTGCTGAATGCCATTTCTTACACTGAATATGAGAAGATCACAAATAAGGACTCATCTAAGTCCATATTTGACACTCTCTGAATGACTCGTGAAGGTAATGATTAAGTCAAGGAAACGAAGACACTGCTGGCCTTGATTCAGAAGTACGAAGCCTTCAAAATGGAGGAAGATGAAACAATTGAGACGATGTTCACAAATTTTCAAACCTTGGTTGCAGGACTAAGAATTTTGAACAAAGGTTACTCCGCATTATATCATGTGAAGAAAATTATCAGAATCATGCCATCCAAATGGAGGCCTATGGTAACTGCACAGTAACTGCACTCAAGCTAGCAAAGGATCTGAGCAACGGTTCTCTAAAAGAACTGGTGGATTCTTTGATAAGCCATGAAATTGAGCTTGAATAGGATGAACCATAGAAGAGAGGAAAATCTATTGTACTTAATGTATTAGAAAGTCTGAGAAGTCCAAAGCTCTTCAAGCTAAAGAGATTGAGGATTCTGAAGAAGATTTTGATGAAGTCGAAGATGAATTGTCTCTACTGTCCAGAAGGGTTAACCATATCTGGAAGAGAAATCAAGGCAACAAATTTAGAAGTACTAGAAGGACTGATGTTCGCTTCAAGTGGAAAAGAAGTCACTTGTTATGAATGCAATGAGTCAGGACACCTCAATTACGACCATCTTGAACTTCAAAAGGACAAGTCCAAAAAGAAAACTCTCAAAAGCAAGAAGAAAGGGGTGATGGAAACTTGGGAAGATTCTGATTCCTCAGAAGATGAGTAAAAAGAAGATCAGGCTAACGTAGCGCTAATAGGGATCTCAGATGCAGAGATCTCTTCTGGAGGTAAAGCAGGCTCAAAATTAGGCGAAAAGGAGAAATTATGAGTACCCAAGAAACATATAGTCTTGGTTGCAGACATTCTTAGCAGGGTAGTTGAAACACCTGTTAAGGTACCTGGACCCTGGATACTTCTAACACAAGGCGGGGGAAAAAGGCATATGTTCCAAAGCCTAGAACTTAAGCCTGAAGGCGTTGTGCGTTTTGGATTTGAACAAAGAGAAAATATCATAAGCTCCAAGACTATGATGAAATTAGATATGCGATCATTCCTTCTTAATATCCTAATAGGTTACAAGTTAGAAGAATAACTTAATACTATTCAAAGGCAAAAGGAAGAACAACTGTTAAGCTCTTTGTGAAGCATGTCAGAAGAGTTCGCTTTCAAAACTTTGTTTAAAATAAACCATGTTGCTTCTACCTCTAAAACGTTGGAGCTTCTGCATATTGATTTATTTACACAAGTGAAGATTGTATAAAATCAATGGGAAGAATTATATCTAAGTTATTGCTAATGATTACAATATATGGACTTGAGTAAAGGTTCTTTAACACAAGAATGAGTCACATTCTGTGTTCTCGGCCTTTTATAATTAAATACAAATTGAAACTAGTCTCAGATTTGTCAGGGTTAGAAGTTGTCATGTTGGAGAAACTGATAACAAACACCTTGAAAAGATGTTTGATGAGAATTGCATTTCCAATGAATTCTCCTACCATAGAATTCCACGGCAAAAATGAAACAATAGAAAGGATGAACATAATTGTGCTTGAAATTTCTAAAATCATAATCAATGAAATCTACAAGGCTAAGCACTTCTGAGCAGAGGTTGCAAACACTGTGTGTTACATTCAGAATAAAATCTTGATAAGATCTAGTTCGGGTGAGATCTTATAAGAATTGTGGAAGAATAAGAAGCACGACACTTTTTACTTTCATTCTTTTATATGCTCTTGTTCTATCTTAAAGTGATAAAAAATCTCAACAAGATGCATTCGGATAAACCCATGTGTGACGTGTTAGAATAATTCTAAGTGTTGATGAAAGCTACAGACAGAATATACAACTTTGAAACACTTGGCCTAGAATCAATCTTGTTTGGTATAATAATGGGTTTGGCTTTGAAAAGTCAAAGCTACCTGTATACTTGCAGATATGAAGATTATCTTTTCAGACATTGAAGATAACGATGCTCTACAAGAAGTCAAAGACTCAGAAGATGCTCAACCAAAAGCTCAAATTTTCTCAGAAGAGGTTGGTATGAGAAAATAATGTTTCTCAACGTACAAATTAACAGCATCGTAAAAGATCGGTTAAGGTACACATCTGCTTAAAAATGAATCCTAGGACGTGATGCGTTAGCCTAGTGAAGTTGTCGCATACCAGAAAACATCCATGATCAGAATATGCTTTTGAAATTTCTTTATCTTAAGAATTCACCTCATCAAATAAAATCTTAAACTAATATAAATTTATTCGTGTGCCTGAATCTTGTCGTTTATTGGATAAATTCTTATAATCAATTAAGATCTCTGGGAAGCAGTTTTCATTAGAAATAATTATATTTGGCACGTCTTTTCATTATCTCCCTGTCCACTCAGTATCATCATCATCATCATCATCTTCTAAACATCTGTCTTGAATACAGTAACAATAATTATTGTTCATCTCCGCTCATTAATTATTTTGTGTCTCTCGAGAATGATTGTCCTCTGAACTAAATCGTTTCTCTTATCCGTTACATTTTCTCTCTTCTATTTATTAGTTGCTCGTTCTCATTCACTTTCCTCATCTCATCTGCATTTGCAACTCTCCCTTAACAACTTCTTTCTCTCTCGTGTCCATTCACTTGTACTCTCCTTCTCCATATGGCCACCAAAACGTTTCTTTGGGTGTGACAAACACCACTAATACTTAACAAACAATTAGAACATACATACATGGATAGGGATGCCTTTCTGCCGAAGAGAAATACTGCTGAAGAAAGATGCTGAGTAATTGAATAATTGGTGCGACAAGATACTAAAGACATACTTGAGCGTCCATAAGGTTAGTGATGGATGTAGTGAACACTAACCTTAAAAAAGTATGCAGTTACTCACATTAATTAATCTTTGCATCATTTTGTGATCAGACTCTATATCTAATTGCTTGTATTATCATATCTTTCTGCTTTCTGCATTTTCTCCTTGTATTTCAGAAACTCGGGATCTGTTATTTGATACACCCCTAACATTATGTTATTTTCATTGAATATATCATATAGTCAAGTTTTCCGTCGCTGAATGAGTGAAAGCATGAAATAATAACATGTACTCATGAGTGTACATTCTGATTTTCTCTACCGATACTAACTATTTTGCATATCAAATTCAGTTACAACTACAAATCATGAAGAAACAACTGATTACTTCATGAAGAAGCAACCGATTGCTTCATCTAAGCCGCATAGACACTACACTCTATACTTTCGTCTCCGTTTAACTCTCCGTCGAGTGGACCTTGCAATTTATTAACAGCAAAGGATAACTTGGTGGGACTTTGTTGAGTATCTTGTTTGACCAATAACTCCTTGAGGCCATGTTTATCAGAACTCATGAACGCCCCTACTGCTCCGAGAAATCCTTCATGCCGTAAGAACATTGCTTTCGCTTCGCCTTTAGACCTAAAAAAGTACACAACAGATTCATTAGTTATGAAGCGCTAAATTGGCAGTTGGATGGAGGGTTTATTTATCTTGTCGCTTACCAGAAATTAACAGCAACAGATAGTGTATCCATTGTAAAAGGATGCCTCCGAATAAAAAATCCGCCAAAGAAAATCCTCTTGAGCCCGAATCGAAGGGCATTTAAGTAAGAGATCTGAAAGCAATCAACAAAAGGAAACAAATAAGAGCCGAAATCCATTTCCAGGCTGAAAGTGAGACACATAGCAAATGAGTTTCTTTGATGCAGAGTGGGGTCCATCTAACTCCAAATTCACAGTACAAAACTGACCTGTCCAATATTATTTGAGATCATTCTTAGAAGAGAACGAGCAATATCTTCGGGTTTGTAATCTTCACGGTCCTTATTATCAGACATTGCCTTTCCAAAACTAGAGGCTATTGCTGTTGATGAAAGACCAATCTGTTATCAATCAAAGAAAGTATATATCAGCAAAACGAATGTCACAGAATCTTACTTTCTAAATTGATAACAAAAGAGTAATTGTATTATCGTATAAAACAGGAAAAAGGGCATACATTTTCACTAGACATACCTTCGAATAGTCCATTCCACCATAAATATCACCGACGAGCATATCTACTGCTCTGTTGTTGCCCTGATAACTTAATTCCAGTAACTCATCGAAACTGAACCACAAAACATTGATGTCAATCCTACGAGTCTATATAGAAGAACCGATAATGAATATGTCTTTAAAATAAATAAGTAAACAATTAACCTCTTGCAATTAGTTAAAAGCTTTCCTAAACCCCAGAAAGTGCCTCCACCTATACTCGTTCCACTAACTCGCTCAAACTTTCCGTCTCCTTCTACCTATATGAATTGAAAACTAAGATTTTTTAAGTGTTTAAAAAAGAGAAAATTTCTACATTGGAAGGATATAGGAATTATGTATCTTGTATGATAAAAACCTTTATCATGCCAACACCAGAGCCGATATTAACGAGCAGATAGGGATACAGGTCATTTTGGTCAATCTGCATAAATTGTCTTTGATCACCCATATAGGTAAAGGCTTCTCGGTCAACTACCTATAGAAAGAGTGAGAAAAAAAATTAGATCTTGTGTTGTGAAATTCTCAACAAGGTGCATAAGACGGAAGACTCAAACAACTAACAAATCTCATAAGGACTATTTTGGCCATAAAACTAATCGATATGGGATCTCAACATATATGCTAAACTTTTGCGGCATCTAAGATTATTTATTGAATAAATAATTGAAAATATCAATACGAATCATATAATAACTTTAACTCAATATTTAAAATGAGAAATTATTAACTTTATGATGATAAAATAGCAGAATTTGGATCCTACCTCAAGAAGAAAATTTGCTCCTGCGACAAGACAATCCATTTCATCTTCCTTATCGAGAGTTATCCCTAGCCTTTCCTTGAATAAGTCTGCATACTTGTATGGTCCACCACCTGTGGCCTTCACAATAATAGTTTTCATTATTTGTATGTTCCTAAATGCCTCAAGACTAAATATATATTATACTTTGTTGAATGAAACATGTTTATTTGAAATGTGTCTCCAAGCTTCTGTAAGTTTTTACCTTCCGACTATTAAATTAACACACTTTCGATTTTAACTAAGATTCATGTTGTCAGTAGCATGCAATAGTGAAATAGCGTATTGGTGGGTGGTAGGATTAAGCGCGGCACTTTTGGCCTGCGAGCTGCCTTCAGCAATGGGGGTTGTTACAGGCACTAATTGCCTCCCCAAACCTCTATTGCATCCTCTATTATGGTTTTAGGGATAAAGTCCTCAAATCCTTTTTTAAACCGTTGTCTTTTTAAAGGGTGTAAATTTCAATCCGAATCCTTTTATGTTCTATTCTTCATTCTGTTATGTTGTTGCTCAAAAACAATTACTTGGTTCTTCTATGCTCAAGTTTTATTGCAATAGGGGCTATCCCGCTATCTACTATACCACTATAGCATTTTAGGGAGTCGGTGCTACACAACACTATCTGAGATTAACAATATAGATTCCAGGAATATATCTACTCCATCCAAGAGACAAACTCAATAGGTAAGGTATAGGAATTGCTTTGAAGCATAGCTGAGAACTCAAGTTGGTCAATAATTTAAACAAAATCTGAGATATTTTCTCAAATCACCTATCTGCTCAAGCATAGGGGCAATAGAAACAAACAGTTCATAATATAAAGAGTTCAAAGTTTTTCAATTTTATTTACCTTAATAGATATTGGCTGATTTCCAGGATTTTCTTGCTGATGGAAACCTGATTTTATCACCAGTTATAATCAATTGAAGGAGATAGCAGAAAAATAGAGTGCAACATCAAGAGTTTCAATAATGAAATGTAGAAACCAAATTTTGTACACACCTCCAAGATGAAGTTTCATGGTCTTGATAAAATCTATACAATCATTTATCTTGCTTGTTTCAAACTTCTTAAAATTGAGCCTTCCTTTAAGAACAGGATGGTTCCTATTGCCTTTGGATTTCTCTGAAGTATTTCTAGAAGATATCTCCGCCTCACCGTCCACAAAACTATCATCGTCTTTTGTGAAGTATACTAGTTTGCAAAGAGATCCTGTGAACAGATAGACAGGATTACTCAACCATACAACAACGACTTGTAAGGTGAAGAATCTCCTGAATACATCCCCTCACGCACAAAGACTAAACATCGAGAGCACAACGCAAACAGCTTGATAACAGGTTGTCTGATATCTTAGATTGACTCTATTATCATATTAGAATTTAGATTGGACTTAACTCAAACCCGCTAAATCGGCTTATTAAGTGAGGATCTCTCTCATTTATAAACATTATTTCAGGTCATATAACACATTGTTATCAAATATCCGCCATGGGAGCGCAATGGCGGAAATACCCAGCCATTTTTGGGCTCGCAGTAATGGTAAATATCGGCCGATATTATGGATTTTTCTGCCATAATCTGCTATAACGGCGCTGCAAAGCGCTAATATGGAAGGATTTTGGCTCTCTGCTATGGATGACATCCGCCATCAACATTAGTGACACGGACACAGACATAACACGGACAGACACTCATTTTTTTTCAGTTTTTTCAGAAGTGTCAGTGCTACGTAGATTAGTATTGGTAACAGTTTGACTTAATTATCTCTTTTGTTAAGAAAATAACCTATACATAAACACTTAACAATAATTAATTATGCTATTAGCACTTAATTAAGTAGTTAATCCAAATAAAGTCTTGATAACTGTTTAAATAAGTTGTTGACCTAAACACAACCTAATTATTCAAACAGAAAGATGAACTGAAAGCAAAAATCACCAAAAACTAATCAGAAGATTACAAATACGGTTCAATTCAATCAATGAAATCAAGCATTACCAGCAGTGAAAATCAAATCAACATTAAAATTGAACAAAGAAAAAGTGAAAAATACCTCCAATATCCAAAGCAAGATGGTAAACGTCAGTTGATGAGGGGTTAGGATCGGAATTCGGTTGAATTCGAAACTCTGTAGAATCCATTTTGTTGTTGTGAATTGTGAGAGTTAAATTACCTATGTATATGATTCATGAAAGTGTTATTTATAATGAAATGATAGAGAGAAAAAAAGAACATGTGGGTTAGTTGGTAGTAGCTGTATGTATACGACTGAGTTCATGTATAATAATAATAATAATAATGTTATAATAATAATAACATGATTCACACATTTGTTATTATCATCTCTATCTATCTCTCTATCTATAATATAATCTATAAGAAACTCAGAAAGGAACTTGACGATGCTTTTCGTTTGAAGATTCGTTTTTAGGAGAGACAAGACAAAGGGTAGGTTTTAAGATTATTGTTTTACTATTTTTTTTATGTTTGATAATTTATTTTAAATATTTGTTTTTTTATTTATTTTTTAAGTATAAGAAAATGGATGATGCACTGATAGTATAAAATTATACTGTCAAACAATCACGGATATGTATCTCATAAAATTATGCTGTTTTTTTAAATTACTGAGATAACATACCAGAATAATATATTTTTATTGGATGATGGTGTAAATTTTTTGTGAATGATTACTTGTCATCATATGGAAAATTGTTTGGACGGAAATGTAGTCCCTTGTATTGTTGTTGTGTACTATTGAAAACATTTTCATTAGTAAAATTTTAAGAAGACGTCTATTTTACGGCTTTAATCTATAATATAAGAAAAGTTGTTGCTCTGCAAATCACCAAAATACGCTTTTATTATCTTAGTCTAAATTGATAATTTAGGGTCAAAAAATGTCTTTTGTTGATTTTTTCCAACTCACTTTTTACTTTTCAACCTATTTTTCACTTTTCACTTTTCACTTTTTTATTTTTCACTTTCCAACTCACTTTTCACTTTTTCACTTTTTCACTTTTTATTACTTTATTATTATTATTTTAATTAAATAATTAATAAAAATATTCTAATAAATTACTTTTTAATAAAAATATTATTATGATATTTTAAATGATTGTTAATTTACATTTAAAATAATATTTACCATGATCATTACCATGATCATGCTAATGGGAGGATATGGATCATGTGGGATGATATGAAAGTTGATATTAGGATTGTAAAAACCACCTCACAAATGATACGTTGTGGAGTCTATGATATCAATGGCATTTTCCAGAACTGGATGATTGTTATCTATGCATTCAATCAGCTTGATCAAAGGAGGATCTTATGGAAGATTTAGAGCTTATGCATAATAGTCAACAGGGCCCTTGGTTCCTTATTGGGGACTTCAATAATGTGATCAATTATATGGATAGAGTTGGAGGTAATCTTGTGATTGAGGCTGAATATACTGATCTTCAACTCTTAATGAATTCTGCAGGGCTTTATGAGAAAGATAGTGTTGGTGACTACTTTACTTGGACAAACAAGCACACTGTTGGTACTATATACTCAAGGATTGATCATGTCCTTGGTAACATTGATTGGCTTCATAATAACATTGATGTTTCTCTTGAAATTCTGCACCCTAGTGTTTCAGATCATAGCCTTCTTTGCCTGAATGATCATGTTACTCATACCAGACAGAAGACTCACTTCATCTTCACTAATAGTGTGGTTAAGGTGGAAGGGTACCATGATGCTGTTACTGCAAGCTAGAACAAACCAATTCAGGGAAGACCTATGTCTAAACTTTGGTATAAATTGATGAGACTGCAGGCCCCTTTAAGAAGATTGAGTAAGCAATTCTCTCATATCACCAAGTCCATTTCTCAGGCCAGAACTGATTTCTTGCAGGCACAGGAGAATCTCATTGTGGACAGAATGAACATTGATAAGATTGAGAAAGTCAAAAGGTGCACTGAATCTCTTATTCATTGGCAGGATTTGAATATTCAGATTTTGAGGCAAAAAGCAAAAATTGAATGGTTGAGAGAGGGTGACTCAAATTCTGCATACTTCCGTGCTGCTCTAAAAACTAAGAATCATAGTTCCAATCTCAACATCCTGTATAAGGATGATGGTACCCCTGTCACTCATCAAGATGCTATTGCTAAAGAGGTTTGTGAGTACTATAGGACTTTGATGGGAACCAAGGAGAACAATATCAAGATGATTGATATCACTGCTATGAGGAAAGGACCCCAATTGTCTATGATGCAGAGAGGCAGTCTCATTGCTCCAGTCACTGTTGAGGAAATCAGAAAAGCTTTAAATGGTATTGGAGACCTCAAAAGCCCTGGTGTAGATGGATATGGTGCCAATTTTTTTAAGACCAGCTGGGGCATTATTGAACATGATCTGGTAACTGCAGTAGAGGAATTTTTTGTTAACACTGTGATCTTTAGAGATTTTAATGAGACTGTGGTAACTTTGATTCCTAAACACAGTGCAGCCAAAACTATAAAAGATTTTAGACCTATTGCTGGGTGTTCTACATTCTATAAGGTGATTTCTAAAATACTCACAGCAAGACTTGGAGGTGTTATGGGTACTATTATCAGCAAGTCTCAAGCAGCCTTTGTTCCAGGCCAAAAAATTCACAATCATATTCTGCTGGCAGCTGAATTGATCAAAGGGTTCACTAGGAAGAATGGCACTCCCCGTTGTATGATTCAGCTAAGGCATACGATATGGTGGATTGGGGGTCTTTAGAAAGCATCTTGCATGAGGTAGGCTTGCCCAGACAGTTTGTGGGGTGGATTATGACAACTGTGACCACTGTTTCCTATAGGTTCAAGATTAATGGGGTTTATACTGATAGAATGGAGGCTAGGGGGGGTGTTAGACAAGGGGATCCCTTGTCCCCTCTTCTATTTGTTATCACCATGGAATATCTTAACAGGTTACTTTCTCAAATGCAGGAAAATGCCAATTTTCATCATCATTCTAAATGTAAGAGGATTAAGCTCACTAACCTCACATTTGCTGATGAATTATTACTATTTGCTAGAGGAGACCATGGATCTGTTGATTTGCTGCAACAAACTCTCCACATCTTCCTTGATTCCACAGGTTTGAAAGTTAATCCCTCCAAAAGCATAATCTTTTTTGGTGGAGTTCCTGGTCATGACAAAGAGACCATTCTTCGAATGACTTCCTATCAGGAAGGGTCCCTTCCTTTTAGGTATTTAGGGGTGCCACTCACTAGTAAGAATCTTAATGTGAACCATTATATGCCTCTTGTGGATAAGTTGCTGAGCAGGATCAACCATTGGAGTGCAAGACTACTGAGTTATGCTGGAAGGTTGCAGCTCATCAAGAGTGTGCTGAATGCTATCTCCTCCTACTGGATGCAATGTTTTATTTTCCCTAAAACTGTTTTAAAGAGAATAGATGCATTGTGCAGAACGTTTCTGTGGAAAGGTAGCATCACCACCAGCAGGAAAAGTCCAATTGCATGGGAGAGGATTTGTAAACCAAAGATAAAAGGAGGCCTTGGTACTATGGATATGGAGCTGTGGAATAGTTGAAGGATAGAAAAACACTTAGAAAGGGGGGGTTTGAATAAGTGTAGCTTTAAAAACTTGACAGATAAAAATAAATTGCACAGTTATTTTTATCCTGGTTCGTTGTTAACTAAACTACTCCAGTCCACCCCCGCAGAGATGATTTACCTCAACTGAGGATTTAATCCACTAATCGCACGGATTACAATGATTCTCCACTTAGTCAGCAACTAAGTCTTCCAGAGTCTTCTGATCACACACTGATCACTCCAGGAACAACTGCTTAGATACCCTCTAAGACTTTCTAGAGTATTCTGATCCACACGATCACTCTAGTTACAACCTGCTTAGATAACCTCTAAGACTTCCTAGAGTATACTGATCCACACGATCACTCTAGTTCCTTACAACTTAATGTAATCAATTCTAAGAGTATTACAATTGCTTCTTAAAAGCTATAATCACAAACTGTGATATTTCTCTTAACGTTTAAGCTTAATCTCACTAATATATTACAACAGCAATGTAGTGAGCTTTGATGAAGATGAAGATTCTGAGCTTTGAGTAGAACAGAGTTTCAGCAAGTTAATATGAGTTGTTTTTGTTCAGGATCGTTAACCTTGCTTCTCATCAGAACTTCATATTTATAGGCGTTGGAGAAGATGACCGTTGAGTGCATTTAATGCTTTGTGTGTTCCGTACAGCATCGCATTTAATGTTATACGCTTTTGTCAACTACCTCGAGCCTTGTTCACGCTGTGTCTACTGACGTAGCCTTTAATAGCTTTTAACGTTCCTTTTGTCAGTCAGCGTAGCCTGCCACGTGTACTTCCTTCTGATCTGATGTTTGTGAATACAACGTTTGAATATCATCAGAGTCAAACAGCTTGGTGCATAGCATCTTCTGATCTTCTGACCTTGAAGTGCTTCTGAGCGTGATACCATCAGAACTTCAGTGCTTCTGATCTCATGTTCTTCTGATGCTTCCATAGACCCATGTTCTGATTCTGCTTCGACCATCTTCTGATGTCTTGCCAGACCATGTTCTGATGTTGCATGCTGAACCCTTTGAGACAAAGCTTCTGAGCGCTGAATTATGCATACTCTTTATATATTTCCTGAAAAGGAAATTGCATTGGATTAGAGTACCATATTATCTTAAGCAAAATTCATATTATTGTTATCATCAAAACTAAGATAATTGATCAGAACAAATCTTGTTCTAACAATCTCCCCCTTTTTGATGATGACAAAAACATATATAAATGATATGAATTTGCGATCAGAAAGAGCAGACGGCAAAAGACAAATTACACAGCTATAGCATAAGCATATGAATATGTCTCCCCCTGAGATTAACAATCTCCCCCTGAGATAAATAATCTCCCCCTGAAATAAATACTCGAAGAACTTTAATAAAAGACTTCCCTGATTATTTCGGTAGAGACGATCACATAAGCTTCTGTCTTCAGAGAATTCATAGCTTCTGACTTCTGCTTCCATTGGACAGCTTCAGAACTAGAATTTCTTTAGATCCCTAGAACACTCACAGCTTCTGATTCCTGCTTCCATCTAGGACAGCTTCAGAACTTGAATTTCTTTGATCTTCAGAACATTCACAGCTTCTGATTTCTGCTTCCATTTAGGACAGCTTCAGAACTTGAATTTCTTTGATCTTCAGAACATTCACAGCTTCTGATTTCTGCTTACATTTAGGACAGCTTCAGAACTTGAGTTTTCTGGATCTTTAGAACATCCACAGCTTCTGATTTCTGCTTCCCTCGGATAGCTTCAGAGCTTGAATTTCTACCAACATCACTTCATGCTAGATTTGTATCAGAACATTGTTGAATGTACCAGAGCATCATCGGAGCATCTCTACATCCTGAAATGTTACAGAACAAAAACTAAACGACAAAAGTCAGCATGAACGAGTCAGAACATAAAATGTATATTAGAACACATGATATGTATCAGAGCCATATAGGCTAAAATAATGTTATCAGAGCAAATAGAATTTTGTCAGAGCAAATAGACAAATATGGATCAAATTCTATTATCAGTGCTTCTGATTCATTCTTCTTTCTTGCTTCTGATTTCTGAAGCTTGACAGCACTCAGCTTGCTTCAGTTTCCATGAGTTTATTCTTTTTACAGAATAACACTTCTTATGGTTTTGCTTCTTGTGTTTGCTTTGAAGATTCTCTTCACTTCTTTATACCTGCAAAACACTTAAACCATATAGAACTTGCAGTTCTTGTTAGAAAAATGTGTGGGAGCTTTACCCAACAACTGATAGATTAATCAAATCATTTATCATTTATCTTCTCCCCCTTTTTGTCATAACATCAAAAAGAATATATCAAAAGATTCAGATGAATAAAACGACAAATAAAAACACTGGAATGTAAAAACAAGAAACTTTTCATTGATAATCAAACGATATTACAAAAGGTTCCTATGTTTAACAAGATGAGAAACATTCCTAGCAAATACATAAAAAGTCATCCCAAGAGGAAATGACTACAAAAATTAAAAACAAAACCCTAGCAAGACACACTCTGTGTCAACCCATCAAGAATCCCGGTGGTCTTCTTGTCTTCCAGACTAGAACCTCCACTGTAGGAGAGATCCCAGAGACCAAAGAGGAAGAGAGGGACAGTTCACAGACAGAGAGCTACTGTTGCAAACGGGGCTTTCCCTTAACATAGAGGTTAAGAATATCATTCTTAACCTCTTCCCATAACTCAAGAAAGTCTTCTGTCTTTGGGTGAAAGTTGATAACAACATCAAAGAAGAGGTCTGACTTGAGAGGTATTAGGAGAGCCATCCCGAGATATGCAGAGATCTGCCGCCTTTGAGTCATAGATCTTCAACAGGCTTAGAGCATGATTAAGAGATCCAGACAAAGGATTCAAGGTGAACGCTAGGTTTGAACTAGGATTTTAAAAAAACTTTGTTTGAGCAAGAGAGAGAGAAAAAAAAAAGACTTGATGAGGAATGCAAAGAGATAGAGAAGGAAAACAAAGATAGAGTGTAATAGAGAAAATATAAGAGGGAAGGAGAAGCGTTTGAAGAGTATTTTAAAAGAAAATAAAATGAAACAAATGATGGATAGCATTTAATGTTACGTGACATGAGGAGAGATAATAAAGACAAATGAGGTGACTAGCACAGTTACCTATGGTCGGCGTCCCTTCAACTGCACGCGCGCTTATCCATGAACAGTAACGACGGGTTTACCATCCCGAGATAAAACGTTACAGCTGTTTTGCTTTAAAAGAGGTTCTGAATCAACTTAGACACTGAAACGTTAGTAATAACCGAATCATAATTTCTAAAAGATTTCAATCAGAACTTCTGATTAAAAAAATCACTTTCATTTCAGAAGATACTCATACATAAGAACTTCTCATCTTCTCATTCTGGGCATAAATCCATACTGATGTTCTTCAGAATGAACTTAAATCTATCTTCAGCCAGGGGTTTTGTAAAGATATCAGCCCATTGATGGTCTGTATCAACAAAGTTTAAAGATATAACACCCTTCTGAACATAGTCCCTTATGAAATGATGTTTAATCTCAATATGTTTAGCCTTTGAATGAAGAATAGGATTCTTAGATAAACATATAGCAGAAGTATTATCACAGAATATAGGAATGTTACTCTCATATATCTGATAATCTTCTAACTGACTCTTCATCCAGAGCATCTATGTACTGCAACCAGCAGCAGCGACATATTCTGCTTCTGTTGTTGATAGAGCAATAGTTGCTTGCTTCTTGCTATACCAGGAGATCAAGTGACTTCCAAGAAATTGGCAACTTCCTGAAGTACTCTTTCTTTCAATTCTGTCTCCAGCATAGTCAGCATCGCAGAATCCTACTAAGTTGTATTCTTTAGATTTTCTGTAAACTAAGCCAACATTAGTAGTACCTTTTAGATACCTTAGAATTCTCTTAACAGCAGTTAAATGAGATTCTCTAGGATCTGATTGGAATCTAGCACACAGACAAACACTGAACAGAATGTCAGGTCAAGAAGCAGTCAAATATAGAAGAGATCCAATCATACCTCTGTATAACTTCTGATCTACCTTCTTACTTACCTCATCCTTACCTAGGATGCATGTTGGATGCATAGGAGTTTTGGCTTCTTTGCAGTCTAGAAGATTGAACTTCTTCAGAAGTTCCTTCACATACTTGGTTTGGTGAACATACGTTCCTTCTGATGTTTGATTTATTTGTATTCCAAGGAAATACTTGAGTTCTCCCATCATGCTCATTTCAAACTCAGCCTGCATAGACTCAGCAAACTCCTTTCCAAGTGTAGCATTAGATGTTCCAAAAATAATATCATCTACATATATTTGACAAATTAAAATATCCCTTTTAAATGTTTTACAAAAGAGAGTAGTGTCCACTTTTCCTCTAGTGAAACCATTATTCAGAAGGAAAGAACTTAAGCGTTCATACCAAGCTCTAGGAGCTTGTTTCAATCCATACAACGATTTCTTTAGTTTAAAAACATGATTAGGAGACATAGAGTCTTCAAAACCAGGAGGTTGATGGACATAAACTTCTTCATCTATATAACCATTTAAGAAGGCACTCTTAACATCCATCTGATAGAGAGTGATGTTATGTTGAGTGGCAAATGAAATTAATAGACGAATAGATTCTAACCTGGCCACTGGTGCAAAGGTTTCTGTATAGTCAATCCCTTCTTGCTGACTATAACCCTGAGCCACCAGTCTGGCTTTGTTCCTTACCACTTCTCCTTTCTCACTGAGCTTGTTTCTGAAGACCCATTTTGTACCGATTATATTGAATCCATCTGGTCTAGGAACAAGATCCCAAACATCATTCCTTGTAAACTGATTCAGTTCTTCTTGCATAGCAATTATCCAGTCTGGATCTTCTAGAGCATGATCAACAGAAGTTGGCTCGATCAAAGATACAAGACCTAATTGACAGTCTGCATTGTTCTTAAGGAATGCTCTTGTTCTGATTGGATCATCCTTCTTTCCAAGAATGACATCTTCTGAATGACCAGAAGTGAGTCTGGATGATCTTCTGACAGATGGTTCTTCAGAAATGCTTAGATTCTCCAGAGAAGCTGATACTTGATCTTCCGATTCTTTGCTTCTGAGAAGCTCTGCTTCTGACGCGTTGCTTCTTGGCTCAACAACTTCTGATATATCAATATCACAATCTGCAAAATTATCAAACTGCTTTGGTTTTTCAGAACCAAGCTTATCATCAAACCTGATATTGATTGATTCTTCCACAATCAATGTTTCAGTATTGTATACTTTGTAGCCTTTTGAGCGTTCAGAATATCCAAGAAGGAAACATTTTTGTGCTTTGGAATCAAACTTACCAAGATGATCTTTTGTGTTCAGAATAAAGCATACACATCCAAAAGGATGGAAATATGAAATGTTGGGCTTTTTATTCTTCCACAATTCATAAGGAGTCTTATTTAGAATAGGTCTGATAGAGATTCTATTCTGAATATAGCATGCAGTGTTTATTGCTTCTGCCCAGAAATGCTTAGCCATATTGGTTTCATTGATCATGGTTCTGGCCATTTCTTGCAGAGTCCTATTCTTTCGTTCTACAACTCCATTTTGCTGTGGAGTTCTAGGACAAGAGAAATCATGGGCAATACCATTTTCTTTGAAGAATTCTTCAAAGGATCTGTTCTCAAATTCACCACCATGATCACTTCTGACCTTTATGATTTTACACTCTTTTTCAGATTGAATCTGAATGCAGAAATCAAAGAACACTGAATGAGTCTCATCCTTGTGTTTCAAGAATTTTACCCACGTCCAGCGGCTATAATCATCTACGATGACTAATCCATATTTCTTCCCTCTGACAGATGCTGTTTTGACTGGGCCAAACAGATCAATGTGCAAGAGTTCTAATGGCCTTGAGGTAGAAACAACATTCTTGGACTTGAATGCAGGTTTGGAGAACTTGCCCTTCTGACATGCTTCACAAAGAGCATCTGATTTGAATTTTAGATTAGGGAGTCCTCTGACAAGATCCAGTTTGTTAATCTGAGAAATTTTTCTCAAACTAGCATGACCTAATCTTCTGTGCCAGACCCACTGCTCTTCAGAAACAGACATAAGACAAGTCACCTTCTGACTCATAAGATCTTGCAGATCTGTCTTATAAATGTTGTTCTTCCTCTTGCCTGTAAATAGGATTGAGCCATCCTTCTGATTTACAGCCTTGCAAGACTTTTGATTAAAGATTATATCATAACCATTGTCACTCAATTGACTGATAGATAAGAGGTTATGTGTTAATCCTTCTACAAGAAGTACATTAGAAATGGAAGGAGAGTTACCAGACTTTATAGTTCCAGAGCCAATTATCTTGCCCTTCTGATCTCCTCCAAACTTGACTTCTCCTCCAGACTTAAGCACCAGGTCTTGGAACATAGACCTTCTTCCTGTCATGTGTCGTGAGCATCCAGAGTCCAGGTACCATGACATGTTGTGCTTTGTCCTTTTTGCAGCCAAGGATATCTGCAATAGGAATAATCTTATCCTTAGGTACCCACACTTTCTTGGGTCCTTTCTTGTTAGATTTTCTCAAGTTCTGATTGAACTTGGGTTTAACATTGTAAGCAATAGGAGGAACAGCATGATAATTCTTAATGTGAGTTTCATGATATTTCCTAGGTTGTGTCACATGCTTTTTGGTGTGTGTTATGTGAAAACTTTGAGCATGTGAAGTGTGCCTAATATCATGGGAGTGGCCATACTTGAACTGATCATACAGTGGCTTGTATGTGAATTTCATTTCATCAACAGGTTCAAGTTTGTATGGGGTTTCACCCTCAAAACCAATGCCAACTCTTTTGTTTCCAGACACAGCATATATCATAGAAGCTAGCTGACTTCTGCCAATACTTCTAGATAAGAACTTCCTAAAACTTAAATCATATTCTTTCAGAATATGGTTTAGACTGGGAGTGGATTTTTCTGAATCAGAAGGAGATCCAACATTATTGGATAATTTTAAAAGTTTTTCTTTTAATTAAGAATTTTCCAACTCAAGCTTCTTTGTTTCAAATTCAAATAGCTTTTTCAGCTTTTTGTATTTGAGACTAATCTGAGACTTGAGTTCCAGAAGTTCTGTTAGACCGGAAACTAACTCATCTCTAGTAAGTTCAGAAAATACCTCTTCAGAATCTGATTCTGATGTAGATTCTGATCCGTCATCTTCTGTCGCCATCAGCGCACAGTTAGCCTGCTCATCTTCAGAGTCTGAATCATCTTCTGACTCATCCCAGGTTGCCATAAGACCTTTCTTCTTATGAAACTTCTTCTTGGGATTTTTCTTCTGAAGTTTTGGACATTCATTCTTGAAGTGTCCAGGCTCATTGCATTCATAGCACATGACCTTCTTCTTGTCAAATCTTCTGTCATCAGAAGATTCTCCACGTTCAAATTTCTTTGAACTTCTGACGCCTCTGAACTTCCTTTGCTTGGTCTTCCAGAGTTGATTTAGCCTTCTGGAGATCAAGGACAGTTCATCTTCTTCTTCAGATTCTGATTCTTCAGGATCTTCTTCTCTAGCCTGAAAAGCGTTAGTGCATTTCTTGATATTGGATTTTAATGCAATAGACTTACCTTTCTTTTGAGGCTCATTTGCGTCCAGCTCTATTTCATGGCTTCTCAAGGCACTGATAAGCTCTTCCAGAGAAACTTCATTCAGATTCTTTGCAATCTTGAATGCAGTCACCATAGGACCCCATCTTCTGGGTAAGCTTCTGATGATCTTCTTTACGTGATCAGCCTTGGTGTATCCCTTGTCAAGAACTCTCAATCCAGCAGTAAGAGTTTGAAATCTTGAAAACATCTTTTCAATGTCTTCATCATCCTCCATCTTGAAGGCTTCATACTTCTGGATTAAAGCGAGAGCTTTAGTCTCCTTGACTTGAGCATTTCCTTCATGAGTCATTTTCAAGGACTCATATATGTCATAGGCCGTTTCCCTGTTAGATATCTTCTCATACTCAGCATGAGAGATAGCATTCAGCAAAACAGTTCTGCATTTATGATGATTCCTGAAAAGCTTCTTCTGATCATCATTCATTTCTTGCCTTGTCAGCTTTACGCCACTGGCATTTACTGGATGTTTGTAACCATCCATCAGAAGATCCCATAGATCACCATCTAGACCAAGAAAGTAACTTTCCAGTTTATCTTTCCAGTATTCAAAGTTTTCACCATCAAATACCGGCGGTCTAGTATAACCATTGTTACCGTTGTGTTGCTCAACAGAGCCAGATGTAGATGCAGGTGTAGACTTTGCAGTTTCATCAACCATCTTTTACTGAAGCGTTTTTCTCTTCCTGAATCTTTTCTAAACACGGTTAAGTGCTTGCACCTTAGAACCGGCGCTCTGATGCCAATTGAAGGATAGAAAAACACTTAGAAAGGGGGGGTTTGAATAAGTGTAGCTTTAAAAACTTGACAGATAAAAATAAATTGCACAGTTATTTTTATCCTGGTTCGTTGTTAACTAAACTACTCCAGTCCACCCCCGCAGAGATGATTTACCTCAACTGAGGATTTAATCCACTAATCGCACGGATTACAATGGTTCTCCACTTAGTCAGCAACTAAGTCTTCCAGAGTCTTCTGATCACACACTGATCACTCCAGGAACAACTGCTTAGATACCCTCTAAGACTTTCTAGAGTATTCTGATCCACACGATCACTCTAGTTACAACCTGCTTAGATAACCTCTAAGACTTCCTAGAGTATACTGATCCACACGATCACTCTAGTTCCTTACAACTTAATGTAATCAATTCTAAGAGTATTACAATTGCTTCTTAAAAGCTATAATCACAAACTGTGATATTTCTCTTAACGTTTAAGCTTAATCTCACTAATATATTACAACAGCAATGTAGTGAGCTTTGATGAAGATGAAGATTCTGAGCTTTGAGTAGAACAGAGTTTCAGCAAGTTAATATGAGTTGTTTTTGTTCAGGATCGTTAACCTTGCTTCTCATCAGAACTTCATATTTATAGGCGTTGGAGAAGATGACCTTTGAGTGCATTTAATGCTTTGCGTGTTCCGTACAGCATCGCATTTAATGTTATACACTTTTGTCAACTACCTCGAGCCTTGTTCACGCTGTGTCTACTGACGTAGCCTTTAATAGCTTTTAACGTTCCTTTTGTCAGTCAGCGTAGCCTGCCACGTGTACTTCCTTCTGATCTGATGTTTGTGAATACAACGTTTGAATATCATCAGAGTCAAACAGCTTGGTGCATAGCATCTTCTGATCTTCTGACCTTGAAGTGCTTCTGAGCGTGATACCATCAGAACTTCAGTGCTTCTGATCTCATGTTCTTCTGATGCTTCCATAGACCCATGTTCTGATTCTGCTTCGACCATCTTCTGATGTCTTGCCAGACCATGTTCTGATGTTGCATGCTGAACCCTTTGAGACAAAGCTTCTGAGCGCTGAATTATGCATACTCTTTATATATTTCCTGAAAAGGAAATTGCATTGGATTAGAGTACCATATTATCTTAAGCAAAATTCATATTATTGTTATCATCAAAACTAAGATAATTGATCAGAACAAATCTTGTTCTAACAATAGTATCTGTTGTACCCTAAAATTTGCACTCATATATTTACAAATGTCGCTTTATTACAAATAAAAGTGATGACGCGTTTGGTAAGAGTATAAAGTTTGCATGCAGAAGGCCCCGAGTTCGAATCTTACCATCTTCCTTATTTTAAATATATTTTCTTATTTGTCACTTTTTTCTAATTTTCTTGTTTTTATAATTTTTCTTTTTCTTCATATTTTAATTTTTAAACTAACGTGTTTACTGTCATTTATTAGGTTATTAACTTTTTTCTTTCTCTAAACTAATTATTGTTAGGTCATTTAATTGTTTGTTTCGGTTACTAATCTTTCATTAAAAAAAAAAAATCAAACATTCCAAATCCATCATCATATGTTTACGTGTATATATCAATTTCAAAAAACTGTACAAAATAAAATCATAATGAGCTAATTCAAAACCTTTCTTAATTCGCATTACTCAACTTAAATTCAATTTTTTTCCTAATATAAAATTTCACTATAAGAAAGAGACTTATCGATTTCCATCGGGGGGACCACACAAAAAACTCACGTACATACCACATAACCTGGCAATTCTGTTCTCGCTTTTTTTTCTCTCAGTAACATAACATAGTCTTAAACTATCACCACCATGTCTAAACCAAGTCCTCATCACCCTTGTGACCATCCATAAGTTAAACCATTAAACTTCAAACCTTCCATCACCAAAACATCTTACTACCATGCTAACATAAATCTCACCAATATCCATCACTACTTTTCATTATCACACATAAACCAATCAAACCATAAATTAACTTTCAAACTCATCCAATCAAGCAACAATTAACATAGCATCAAAAATTCATTTTTGTTTTGATTTTTTTTCAGATTGCAGGAACAACAATCCCGCCGAACAGATCCAACGCACCACCGCCGATCCGCAGCCATGACGACGCAGCGCCCGGGATCTAAATCGCGGCCACACATCAACAACGACCGCCGCGTAACGCCAACAACAATAGCCATTGCTTCCGACAACCATTGTCGCCGCCCCTCCCTAAGAACTACCATCTTGAGCATTGGACCTTTTACGGACATCTATAATTTGTATATATTTGTTTATTTCCGCTTTAATTTTTTATTCGGGTTTGTAATAATTAGTAGTATAGTTTCCTTTCCTGCAAGTTTTTTATTGTAATCCCCTCCCCCAAAGCGATGTAATAGCGTAGGATATTTTACTTTCCGCACATTTATTTTTCTGTGTATATTAACTGCTTAGATGTATGTCTTAGGATTGTATGGCAAGACTAATCAACTGAACGCTAGCTAACACTAATCAAGATTAAATACTCGAATCTAACACACTTTTCACACTTGCACCTCTAGGGTACGCCCCTCTTGGTTGCCTTCAAATATAAGGTCGTATCCCTCGAATATAGAGGTACCTAATAGCAAATTGTCCCTCGATTAAAACTCATCAAAGATCATGGTCCCTCGATGACCCTTAAACTGTTGCCTATGAATACATGATCTAGTCCCTCGATGACCCTCAAATTGTTGCCTTCGAATATTGCTAAAGGTACTTCTACCTGTTGCCTTCAAAACGACCGCGATGACCCTTCGATGACCCATACGTCCAATATAACAGGGACTACCTATTCCCATATAGTATGGATAGTCCTAGGAACTTTAAAAGGTATAGAAAAAGACCAATTAGTTATGGTAGTTCTCTTAACCTGCCTAGCTCAATAAAAGACATCTTTTCACTACTATTTCAAAAAACTAAGGCTACGCATTTACGCTAAAGTCCTTATGCCTCTTTTCAACTCAAAACAAACAAACATGAGCTAAGCAAGTTAAGAGCCCGTAGATAACTACGGATGAAAAGGGTGCTTGCACCTTCCCTTTTCATAACTTACCCCCCGAGCCCGTTTTCTCTTTTAAAAAGGTCTTTTTCTGTACTTTTTACCTTTCCTAAAATTGGACAAAATAAAAGTCGGTGGCGACTCTTGCTCACCGCAACATTGTTTGCGATTAAAAATAAAAGTCAGTTCACCGAGTTACAGAACTGGCGACTCTGCTGGGGATAAAATAAAAAGAGGGGTTACCTTAGAGCTTAGATCATTTATAACTTGCTTGTTTTGATTGCTTTACTTTTCAAAGTTGTTATGGGCATTTAATGGAAGATGAATCTTATACCCGGATTCGAGTACACCTTAAGATAGGAGTGGCATAGTCATGGCGACCTCTTTCACATATGTGGGAGATGAGTCAATATGAAGTTCACGCTTGAGTTAGGACTCCATAGATATATGCACACCTTTCTCAAATGAGGGAGGTCTATGTATGTAACTTTGGGTGCGCCGGAGCTCAAGGACCTTTAGTTACCCTTTAACCCATCTTGGCCTTTAGGAACGTAGCGGGGGGACTACTCTTGACAAATGTTGAGAACTAGTCGCTACCCGATGCTACAATTCAGATAGGTTCTCTCTCAAAGTATCATTGCATGGTGCAAATGCATCATGTCCGAGGGTGCTTTAGAAGGGCTGACAATTTTGAATAACTCGGTAGAACCCGTTGCTGATA
The DNA here is from genome assembly GCF_029867415.1 of Vicia villosa. NCBI lineage: Eukaryota > Viridiplantae > Streptophyta > Magnoliopsida > Fabales > Fabaceae > Vicia > Vicia villosa. Next base: position 49,532,574 of record NC_081186.1, on the reverse strand, counting down.
TCATCCTTATCTTTAGAAGTACCTATTGGGGAAGGGTAGTCACCTGTCATACTCCATGCAAAGCCATAAACCTAAGGACTCTTGTGTGACTTGTTTGTTATCTAACCACTTGATCTCCTTGCAGGTTTTGTTTGTAGGACTTACTTGTCTGTACTATCCTATGCTTTTACATAACGTGTTGACTAACCTTTTTCAGGGATCTTAGGTATTTAGGACGCATAATTCCCAGGAACTGTTATGGAAGGACTATCCAGAGCCTAAATTTCTATCCAGGGGCAAGAGGATTCATTTTACTCTAGCCAGATACCTTCAAACTCAAAGGTATAGTCCCCATCAAGGGGAAAGAGGATTTATTTTCCTCTAGCCAGATTCCTTCAAACTCGAAGGTACAGTTCCCATCAAGGGGCAAGAGGATTTATTTTCCTCTAGCCAGATGCCTTCAAACTCAAAGGAACAGTTCCTATCAAGGGGCAAGAGGATTTATTTTCCTTTAGCCATATGTCATCAAAATTAAAAGTACCGTACCCCGAATCAGAGGCTATGACCCACTGGATATGGTGAGCTTGATTCTTAAAGAAGGACGTTCAAAGATGGAAGTCCAAGTTCTTCAACAAAACTGCAACTACATTTCAATGTTGCAAATTGGGTTCCAAAAAAAGATCCTTGAAAACATTGCATATGCATTTGCATACATATCATTGCATAACAGGTTTCCAGACAACGAGCTTCTCATTTTCTGCCTCAAATCCCTAAAGCTTGATACTTACAACTCCTTTGTGGCTTCGTCAGAATCTTCTTCTTTGAAGTAATCTGTAGTTCAGATACGAACGCTTGGTTTGGTTTCCTCTCTGGGGCACTTGGTCAGTCGATCAATAATTGCCAACCAGTCCGAGATAAGGTACAAGACCTGATTGATGCAAAGGCTATCATATTCACACCTGCAGGCCAGATTTGAAGTTCTCCTTCGACTCAATGGACCTTCTGAAGCAATAAGTCCATACGGAGAAAATCTCCTCAATGTTGGCAATTCGTAATTTCATGCATTTTCATGCGTAATCTTTCTTGTTCTTGTTCAATACTGTCTATATGCAATACTTGTTTGTTTTTGAACTATAATAACGATGCATTGGATATGTTTGTCTTGAAAAAATTCATTCGCTCTCGCTCTAATATGTTTTTATTTGCTTGTGATACCAAACTCTCAGTGATAAAGCATGATGACTCTGAAGGGAGAATGACGAACGCATAATACCAATAATCTCAAATAGTGTGCTTTCGAGTAAAACCCTGTTGATGATGTACAGGCACTGTTTCAAATTCCCAAACACTGGAGATATAAGGAAATTAATCCCTTGCCAACCCCTTTGAGCCTGGAAGTAGGAGTTTCTTTTCTATACGAAAAAACCCTCACATTTAACCTAGGGGCAGGGTAGTGTTCAGTTAACCTGATTGAGTGTTTAAAATTCAGTAGGAGCTCGCATCTAAGGATACAACAATGGTTATCCTTCAAAAGGTTGAGGAAAAGTCGAGACCACAATGGTCATCTCTCGCAATAGGAGGTTAAAATATGACGATACAACAACGACTATCATGCGTCAGCCAAGAAATGAGGCAGTCATTATCTCTCTAACGCATCAAAGACATCTTAGGATCATACGACTTATTCAAAAAAAAAAAAAAGAAAAGGAAAAAAAAGAGGAGAAAGTAAAGCCCGCTAAGTCAACAAATTTGAAAACAAGTGACTTAGGCAAAAATTAGGGCTTCCCGCTGGACTGCAAACCTGAAATTCAAAAGAAATTGTCCAGGCAAAGTTAGGGAAACAAAAAAGATCCTTGAAGATCGTGTGATCAGACACCAAGAATAAAAGGTAAGTGACTGCCATGTCCAGACACCTCATCGACTCCTCAATCGTACGTCTCAAGCTCCTCTTGAAGGATGAATGCTCGCGTCAAGTTAACTGAACTTAGGTTGAAGAACATCACGAAGGGGGTGGGCGCCAATAAAATTTTGAGCCTAAAAATCCTTTCTTCTAAAACCGTGAACTTGGCCACATTACAACCCTCAAAAGTCCTAATTGAAGCAGGGTTAATTCGAAAGCATACTGTAAACGAGAATACGGTAAACCGACTCCTAGGAGTTTTGCTAAACGCTTGAGTTGGTATCACACCATCTTTCAAAAAAAATCGACGTTTGACATCCTTTCAAAAAAAACTTCTTTTTTAAACTTCAGGACAAACATGAACTTTGCATTAGAATTATATTTCTCATACTAAACATTCTTTGCATATGAACAAGTACTTGACACCAAGAAAGCTTCCATCATGAGCTGCAGATGAAAAGTTTAATCCTCTCAAGGGACAAGTTGTCTTCAGAACTCCGTCGAGTTCGAGCATGAACATCTCAAATTATAATCACCCTCAGGGGCACAAAAACGGTTGAAATACCCCATGGACTAAGCGTTCAGATATTCGGGGCAATCAAGCCAAGATTCAAAGGATCTCTCAAAACTCCTGAAATTACCAGGAGCCTTCACCCAAGCACAACTAGAATTACCTCCAACCCTGATCAACCAGGGGCATGATTCCTAAGTTCATGATACAGGGGCATGTTGCTTATGATAGCACGAATATCAGAAAGTTCCCCGATAGATAAAGCTGCAGAGACGTCTCTTACGCCCGACTCAGTCAGTCAAAAGCTTGTATATACAAGGGGCATGACATATCTCATTCATCAGGGGCAATCAAGTCAAGATTCCTAGAATCTCTCAAAGATGCAAAAAACAATCAGGGGCATGTATCCAAGTAAATCTTAGTCTATTTCCAATCAACATGGGGCATTGTCCTGGGCCAATGATTACGAGGGGCATGTCGCCCATAGTGCACATCTCATAAAGTCCTCGCGAGGCGAATCTTTCCAAAGTTCCTGCTAACTGGGGCAAATCTATGCAAGTCCAGTTCAACATCTTGATCAATACTCAGTGGCGTGTCCTGAATCAAGTAGTAAGTTACTATGATACTGGGGGCAACTTTCAAGACACACACATCTCGCCACAAAGCCACGTTCATAAGATCATATCCCCACAGAGTAATCATTAAGAAGATATCTTCAAACATACTTGTCCCGACAAAGACATGGCTCCCCACTAGAGTTTACATCTTCAACACCACCGGTTCTCCGACACTTTGCTCTTCTCCAACATGGCTTACTAATATCTTCATCTCCAGTCAGGGTACATCAAGTTACTGGTTATCCCCAAGCAAGAATCATAAATTCCCAGCTGAGCATCTTCAAAACAAGATCAGACATCAAAACCACAAAGGCATGGAGATTTATTTTCTCAATAAAGACAACATAAATCATATTCACATATTGTATGGCATAAACATATTCATACATTGCATACATTACCTCATAATGAGTTCATCCATAACATACAAAGTTTCTCTTTTATTCTGAGGGACTCATTACATAATACATGCATCATGACATTGCATAACTATACCTATTGCAGGATACAGGCACAGACAAATGAACGAAATCTCCAACTTTCCAAGATCTAATTCAGCTACTACGAATAGTACTGACACGGTCAACGCTCGATCTAATTCATTTACCACGAACGGTAATGACACGGTCATTTTCAAAGATCTAATTCAGTTACTACGAACGGTACTGACACGGTCAACACTCAGAGATCTAATTCTATCATCACGAACGGTGTAGACACGATCACTGACTTTCCAAGATCTAATTCAGCTACTACGAATAGTACTGACTCGGTCAACGCTCGATCTAATTCATTTACCACGAACGGTAATGACACGGTCATTTTCAAAGATCTAATTCGGTTACTACGAACGGTGCCGACACGGTCAACTCCCAGAGATCTAATTCTATCATCACGAACGGTGTAGACACGATCACTGACCTTCCCAGTCTAATTCAGTTACTACGAACGGTGCTGACACGACAGAAGAATCTAATTCTATCATCACGAACGACGTAGACACGATTATCTCCCCAAGATCTAATTCAGTTGTCACGAACGGTGCTGACACGATCGACCTTTAAAGAGATCTAATTCATGTATTACGAACGGTACTGACACGATCAAACCTCTCAGAGATCTAATTCCATCATCACGAACGGCGTGGACACGATCAACTGTTTCCTAAGTCTAATTCAGTTACTACGAATGGTGCTGACACGACCAACTCTCCAAAAATCTAATTCATCTACTACACGATCAACATTCAAACCATCAATAGCACTACTCCCTGTACCAACAAGTGCAAATTTTTGGGTATTTTATTGTTCAATCCTCTTCCTCCTTCAGATCCCGAGTGGCGAACACGCCAATCTACATCTTCAGGTTTAAGAAGATTGAACAGGGGCAGCTGTTGTACCCTAAAATTTGCACTCATATATTTACAAATGTCGCTTTATTACAAATAAAAGTGATGACGCGTTTGGTAAGAGTATAAAGTTTGCATGCAGAAGGCCCCGAGTTCGAATCTTACCATCTTCCTTATTTTAAATATATTTTCTTATTTGTCACTTTTTTCTAATTTTCTTGTTTTTATAATTTTTCTTTTTCTTCATATTTTAATTTTTAAACTAACGTGTTTACTGTCATTTATTAGGTTATTAACTTTTTTCTTTCTCTAAACTAATTATTGTTAGGTCATTTAATTGTTTGTTTCGGTTACTAATCTTTCATTAAAAAAAAAAAATCAAACATTCCAAATCCATCATCATATGTTTACGTGTATATATCAATTTCAAAAAACTGTACAAAATAAAATCATAATGAGCTAATTCAAAACCTTTCTTAATTCGCATTACTCAACTTAAATTCAATTTTTTTCCTAATATAAAATTTCACTATAAGAAAGAGACTTATCGATTTCCATCGGGGGGACCACACAAAAAACTCACGTACATACCACATAACCTGGCAATTCTGTTCTCGCTTTTTTTTCTCTCAAGAACATAACATAGTCTTAAACTATCACCACCATGTCTAAACCAAGTCCTCATCACCCTTGTGACCATCCATAAGTTAAACCATTAAACTTCAAACCTTCCATCACCAAAACATGTTACTACCATGCTAACATAAATCTCACCAATATCCATCACTACTTTTCATTATCACACATAAACCAATCAAACCATAAATTAACTTTCAAACTCATCCAATCAAGCAATAATTAACATAGCATCAAAAATTCATTTTTGTTTTGATTTTTTTTTTCAGATTGCAGGAACAACAATCCCGCCGAACAGATCCAACGCACCACCGCCGATCCGCAGCCATGACGACGCAGCGCCCGGGATCTAAATCGCGGCCACACATCAACAACGACCGCCGCGTAACGCCAACAACAATAGCCATTGCTTCCGACAACCATTGCCGCCGCCCCTCCCTAGGAACTACCATCTTGAGCATTGGACCTTTTACGGACATCTATAATTTGTATATATTTGTTTATTTCCGCTTTAATTTTTTATTCGGGTTTGTAATAATTAGTAGTATAGTTTCCTTTCCTGCAAGTTTTTTATTGTAATCCCCTCCCCCAAAGCGATGTAATAGCGTAGGATATTTTACTTTCCGCACATTTATTTTTCTGTGTATATTAACTGCTTAGATGTATGTCTTAGGATTGTATGGCAAGACTAATCAACTGAACGCTAGCTAACACTAATCAAGATTAAATACTCGAATCTAACACACTTTTCACACTTGCACCTCTAGGGTACGCCCCTCTTGGTTGCCTTCAAATATAAGGTCGTGTCCCTCGAATATAGAGGTACCTAATAGCAAATTGTCCCTCGATTAAAACTCATCAAAGATCATGGTCCCTCGATGACCCTTAAACTGTTGCCTACGAATACATGATCTAGTCCCTCGATGACCCTCAAATTGTTGCCTTCGAATATTGCTAAAGGTACCTCTACCTGTTGCCTTCAAAACGACCGCGATGACCCTTCGATGACCCATACGTCCAATATAACAGGGACTACCTATTCCCATATAGTATGGATAGTCCTAGGAACTTTAAAAGGTATAGAAAAAGACCAATTAGTTATTGTAGTTCTCTTAACCTGCCTAGCTCAATAAAAGACATCTTTTCACTACTATTTCAAAAAACTAAGGCTACGCATTTACGCTAAAGTCCTTATGCCTCTTTTCAACTCAAAACAAACAAACATGAGCTAAGCAAGTTAAGAGCCCGTAGATAACTACGGATGAAAAGGGTGCTTGCACCTTCCCTTTTCATAACTTACCCCCCGAGTCCGTTTTCTCTTTTAAAAAGGTCTTTTTCTGTACTTTTTACCTTTCCTAAAATTGGACAAAATAAAAGTCGGTGGCGACTCTTGCTCACCGCAACATTGTTTGCGATTAAAAATAAAAGTCAGTTCACCGAGTTACAGTATCTTTTTGCTTAAATTGCTGTGGAATATCTGTGCTAAGACGGAAAGCCTTTGGGTGCAATGGATAGGGCAGTTAAAACTTCTGATTCAGGGGTGTTCAAAGCCATCCTACAGCAAAGAATTCTGGTGCAACAGTGGCATAATGAGTGGTTGACTATGGTGCAAACACATAAGTTTAATGGTAGGAAATTCTACAATTTGTTGCAGATGGATTGCCCTAGTGTGGAGTGGTATAATCTGGCGTTCCACAACAAAGCTAGGCCTAGAGCGGTGTTCACGCTTTGGATGCTTTGTCATGGGAAATTGCCTACACACATGAGACTGCATCGTTGGGGTATGGTACAAACGACTGCCTGTGGTTTTTGCGACAAAGATGAGACCATTGATCATATATTCTTTGAGTGTGTTATTCTGAAATGGATATGGCAAAGAGTCCTAAACTTGCCGCGATTTCAGCATGAGCCTGGCAGTTGGACACATGAGATGAACTGGTTTTTGCTGCACTATCGGGGTAAAGGCTGGAAAGCTGATTTGATACGTTTGGCCTTAGCGGAAACAGTGTACGAGGTATGGCAGTACCAAAATGAGAGATGTTTTGGCCATAGTGTAAATAATAGCGATGTAGAGGGGAAAATTATCAATGGTATAGTTTATAGAGGGTGGACTAGTCCTAAGCTTAGGCCACATATAGCTAACCTTTTAATGCCTTAATTTAGGTTTGTTTCTCTTGTCTTTTTGAGGGCTGGATCCTAGCGATCGCCTTGTATCATTCCTGTTTTTGAAATAATACATTTTTTGATTAAAAAAATTTTAATTTTTAAAAATTAACTTTAATAATTGAATATTAATAAAGAAAAAATATAATTTGAAATAATTTTTATTTTAAGATAAAATATTTTTTAAGAAAACAATAATAATTTTAATTTAAAAAAAAATTATTTCAATTAAAATGAATTTAAAAATATACTTGAAAAGGTGTGTTATTGGATAAAATACAAAAATGTGTGTCACTTATCATTAAGTTTAGTTTATATGATTTAAAATATTATTATATTAATATATATGTCATTAATGAAGTGTATACAATAAAAACAATGTTTGCACAATTAAATATTACAAAAATTATTTGTTATTGATTATATTTCACAAGGAGTATATGTTATCAATGTCAATATGATATATATATATATATATATATATATATATATATATATATATATATACGGGAAAAAGTGTATTACTTATTCAATTGTAGCATATTACTATTATTTATAGTCAAATTCTATTGATTCAGATATTTTTGTAAATGATAAATAAACAAAAATAATATTTGTATATGGAAAAAAATCTATTATTGATCTAAATATTTTTAACTTTCCAACTCACTTTTCACTTTTTCACTTCTTATTACTTTATTATTATTATTTTAATTAAATAATTAATAAAAATATTCTAATAAATTACTTTTTAATAAAAATATTATTATGATATTTTAAATGATTGTTAATTTGGATTTAAAATAATATTTAATTTTTAAAAATTAACTTTAATAATTGAATATTAATAGCGAAAAAATATAATTTGAAATAATTTTATTTTAAGATACAATATTTTTTAAGAAAAAAATAATAATTTTAATTTAAAAAAAATATTTCAATTAAAATGAAGTTAAAAATATACTTGACAATGTGTGTTATTGGATAAAATACAAAAATGTGTGTCACTTATCATTAAGTTTAGTTTATATGATTCAAAATATTATTATATTAATATATATCATTAATGAAGTGTATACAATAAAAATAATGTTTGCACGATTAAATATTACAAATATTATTTTTTATTGATTATATTTCACAAGGAATATATGTTATCAATGTAAATATGACAAATATTATTTTTTACTTATTCAATTGTAGCATATATATATATATATATATATATATATATATATATATATATATATATATATATATATATATATATATACACACGGGAAAAAGTGTATTACTTATTCAATTGTAGCATATTACAATTATTTATAGTCAAATTCTATTGATTCAGATACTTTTGTAAATGATAAATAAACAAAAATAATATTTTTATATGGAAAAAAATTTATTATTGATCTAAATATTTTTATATACGAAAAATTGTATTTATGATAAAAAAAAAATTATTCAAAAATCTATATGGGAAAAAAAACAATTATTGATCTAAATATTTTTATGTAAACAATTCTAAACATAAATAATATTTGTATATGGGGAAAATCTATTAATTATTTAATATTTTTATATATGAAAAGTGGTATTTATGATCCAAAAAAAATTTATTCAAAAAAGAGATACTGGAAAAAAACTATTATTGATCTAAATATTTTTATATATATAAATGATATTTATGATAAATTTTTATTCAAAAAACGTATACGGGAAAAAAACTATTATTGATCTAAATATTTTTATATACGAAAATTTACAATTGATTCTGATATTTTTGTAAACGATACCTAAACATAAATAATATTTGTATATAGGAAAAAATCTATTAATGATCTAAATATTTTTATATGTGAAAAATGGTATTTATGATCCCAAAAAAATTTATTCAAAAAAGGTTTACGGGAAAAAATTATTATTGATCTAAATAATTTTATATACGAAAATTTACAATTGATTTGGATATTTTTGTAAATGATACATAAACATAAATAATATATGTATATGGGAAAAATCTATTAATGATTTAAATATTTTTAAATATGAAAATTGGTAATTGTGATCCAAAATATTTTGATTAAAAAATGGTATATGAGAAAAAATATTTTTTTATGTACGAAAATTTATTATTGATCCAGATTTTTTTCTAAATGACACCTAAACATAAATAATATTTGTTTACGGGAAAAAATCTATTATTGATCTAAATATTTTTATATACGAAAAATAGTATTTATGATCCAAAAATTTTAATTTTGATTTAAAATAAATATATTATGTAAACAAATGTGCATACCAAACCAGAACCCGTGCGTATGCACGGGTTTGTTACTAGTTAAACTATATGATATTTTGCTATTACGCCCAATGAGCTATCAAGTGTAAGCTCTTCGCACTTATTATGATGGAAGCTGTAATAATGTGGTTTAAAATCCTTTTATGGGAGAGTATAAATTCGTGAAAGTACCTGTGTGACTTTTTTATTGTCCAATTTATTGTCCGAAAGCGGCAACCCATAATTATGGTTGTGTTTTGTGGGGTCACTCAGAAAAAGAAAGAAATCGTGCATGAGTACATTAATCGTTTCACAAAAGTGGCACCCGTATTAGGGGGTGTGACTTAAATGTTGAATATTTAAGAAAGGGTTGAGGTCGAATTGCATGTTCCAGGAAAACCTGGGGCTTGAGGGAGCTTGTAATTTAAGTGATTTTTTTTAATAAGGAATAGCTCTATCAATTACGAAGAGGAACTCCTAGCTAAATAGGGAAATATAGGTTGACGACCAAGGAACTTTAATATGGTCGGCACCTGAAAGAGGCATAGTCGCCGTATAGAAGACATGGATCACGAACCCCAATCCAGGTTCTCAACCTACTCTCCTTTGAACACTTCGAAGGAAAAAATCAAGAAAGAGTGTGCTAACGCCGAGTTTAAGTAAAAGAATCTTCCAAGATGGATAAGTCTGAATATTGCCGTTTCCACAAAAGTCACAGCCACAAAATCTATTAGTGCATCCATATGAAGGATGCAATAAAATAGCTAAGTAAAAAGGGGAGGTTTACATAATATACTTGAGAAGGTGATCGGAAAGGTTGTCAGGACAATAAGAGAGAGCGTAAGTGAGAGAAGATTCGCCAAAGCAGAAACGTTTTCCTCGCCGGGAGAATTCGTCCGCAAGAAAGCTATTGAGGTTGTGACTAGAGCCAAAAGAAAAAAGACAATAATAGGGAAGAAGAGGAAGACCAAAAAGGAAAGTTTCAGTATATTATATTACTTACTAGTGGCCTCTCAAGAGCAAATAATCCTTCCAAGGGAACCTCAAAGAGAAGAGCCATTGAGCTAATGGCCGTGAGCAAAGAATAGGGAATGACTTTGGCTGAGGAGCCAAAAAAACTATCCTCGGATTCTTGGATAGAAAAAAAGTATGGATCCCAAATGAGATATTTCCTTTAGTCAATATGGCTACCATAGCCAATTTTGATGTGTTCATGATCCTCATTGACGACAATAACTCTTGTGGCATCTTGTATGTGGAGCTTTTTTAAAAGTTAAGGCTGAAAAAGGATAAGTTATGGCCCTATAAGGGATCCGAATTGTAGACTTTCAATGGCATTGCTATCCTACTATAGGGATATAGGGAGGTAATGGTTACCTTGGGAGAAAGGAGAGACACTGGGACAATTAACCTATAACTTCTAGTGAGCATGCCTTTCGCAGGAACCCTAGGCGTCATAGCTTCTGCATTCCATCTAAAGATAAAGTATTATAATGTCCACAAAGAAATAGTGACAATATGCGACAACCTATCTAGGGCACGAAGAATACACAAGGCTCTACAACACGATCAAAAAGAGGATAGAGGAAAGGCAATAGAGACCAACATGGCCATACTCATCATGTAGTTAAGAGATATGGTGGTTAAGCCCTCCGCATGTAAAATTAATAATTATAACCTGACAGGTTCAGGGGGACTTCGAATAAAAGCTCAAGCTGATAACCACACACGCTACAAATTCCCCAATAGTCAATAAGCAACGACTACGCTGCTTGGTTAAATTTCCTCTTATTAAATGTAAAATGCACATTTAACAAGATGTAATGATTTTTTCTAGTGAAACTAATCAATTTTGCTAAACTCTTTTCATTATGATCATAAAGGTCAGCCACAGGGACAAGTGCACGACTAAAGAATCAAATTCCCACCTCAAATGACTCAGGAATGTTATAAAAAATGTTGCTAGTGTATGACTAAAGTAATCAAAGAACAACATTGTCAATGCATATATAAAAATATTGGGCCATAAGGTGGTGATTAAAGGCTCACCTCCTCTTGGTAGCTAGCATATCTAGAGGGAGAGGTGAATCCCCATCATGTCGATCTCGAACCAGAATTTCACCTAGGGGAAGGGAAGGGGAGTTCCCATCTTTTCCAATGAAACTTAGAGCTTGACCTCAAAGAACAAATATCTCTTGAAGAAACAAACTCAGAACATAAAGAAATTTTATAACAGGTAAAAACAACGGTAAACAATAGAAACTAAAATGTACATAACCAAGAAAGACCATGAAGTTTACCTATTCATTGAAGTTACACCGGGTACGAAAACCCTAGATTGAAAAATAGAGACTATGCGTTTGGATCATCCACAATAGATACCAGCTCCCCATTCACCATTTCCTGATCAAGATGAACTTTCTCTTGCGAAATATGCACTTAAGGATAAAAATATTTCACCTGTTGCAATGTGTTCCTGAAATATACATGCAAGGCTGAGAAACTTCTTTCCAGTTCCTTCAAATTCTCCTTAGCTAAGGAAAGATTTTCTATAAGCATCTCCCACTTGTCGTCCTCAGTCTTCTTCCAACCTTCTCAAGTCTCTTTCAAATATGTCTCAATCTCTTACGGGAGTAATACAACGCCTTGTTTTCCTTAACAAGGGTTGTATCGTCCTTGGTTATTGTTGTCAGTGCAAGGGATATAACTTTGTTCTTCTTCTCCTTCTTCTGTGCAAGTGACCACACCTTCTCGACCAATATACTATGATACTTTAAAGTTTTTACAAAGGATCATATCCCTAAAAGCGAGATAGACACACTTTGGAGCTATTCTAGGTATTGGCTCTCTCAATTATGAGAGCATTAACGCGTTTTCCAAGCACTTCTTTTTCTTTTCAAAAACGATCAAGCAAGAAGATTTCTTCCCTCCCAACAACACCAAAAGCTAGCTCTACTAATTCCTTTTGGCCAACTGCATCAACCTTGAGTTATAAATGTGTTAATCATCTTCAAAAATAGAATCTAGAACTCCCCAACTATTTGAAGACTTGGACGAGTAAGGAACAAAAGGGGAAATGTGACCGACATTGATGTAAAGTCGGTCATAGATCGAATTCCCCAAGTTTTTCCCAGGCATCCAGGGTCTTCTTGTCGATGGCTCCTCATTATGAAATGCCTCAAGCTCATGGATAACAACCAGATTCCCCCAACCATATATGAAGGGTGGAATCAAGCATTTTCCACTTTGACTCAGTTAGGAGAAAGCCCCGAAATTAGAGTCCTACTTTCTAGGACGGTAGTAGCACATGTAGGTAGGGGACGACCCGAGGAGTCCTCTTTATTTGTTGCATTGTTTTATAATATGTCATTGTATCTACACATCAAGAGAAGATATATTATATAGTAAACCACCAAATGAACGTTCAAGGAAAAGGGGATTCCATGTGCTACTCACCAAAAAATGATCACCCTAATCTTTTTCTAGCAGACGCCTACCAAGAAGTGATTCTTTATATACCATTTATATGGTTTCTTCGACCCCACGTCAAAAAGGATATTGTCATCAAAGGAACCCAAACCCTCAAAGAAGGATATCAATTACCTTTTCAAATAAATATCCTCTTGAGACAAATTGTCCATCTTATATACGTACGTTCTAGAGTCTACCAAGAAATGGCTCCAATTCCATAACTTGGAGACTTTATCTGAATATTGATAAAGGGGCTCGGGTTCTATATATACAATATATACAATATATACAATAAAGAGGCTTGCGGTTAAGTAAGGATCAACTTCACTAAGGTTATTCAACATATACAAATGTGCTTGAAGAACTACTTGTTGACTAAATGTCTTAACATTTAAACCTTGAATACTTATACCATCATAAAATCCATCATGACGAGTTTCAGGAACTCCGCATCATACAAATAGTTTGTACAAAACTCAATAGCTTATTCTGTGATGTACCTTTCTACGATCAAAGCTTCTGGATGGTAATGATTCTTTGTATACCCTTTGAAAATCTTCATGTATCGCTCTGCCGAATACATCCACCGCAAATAAACTGGACCACAAATTATAATCTCCCTTACTAGATGAACAACTAAGTGAACCATAATGTAAATGAATGATGGAGGAAAAAGTATATCTAATTGGCACAAGATAATTTCAGCTTTGTGTTCCAATTCATCTAATTTTCCAAGATCTATAACTTTATTACATATAGCATAGAAGAATAAGCATAATCTGGTTATAGTCACCCTTACATTTTTTGGTAAGATGCCACAGATAGCCATTGGAAGAAGTTGTGGCATCAAGACATGACAATCATGAGATTTTAAGCCAATTAATTTGTGATCATTCTCTGACATAAGTTTCTTCAAATTTGAAGAGTACCATTGGGGAACTTTGATACCCTGCAAACAATTGCAATTTTTTTTCTTTTTTAGACAGAGTGTGACATGCTAGGGGAAAATAAGTTCTATTTCCTACTTCTTTTGGGGATAATTATTGTCGTATACCCATCACAACCATATCTTCGCGGGATTTCTTATTATCTTTTGTCTTGCCTTTAATATTGAGAATTGTTCCAATCAAACTATCACATACATTTTTCTCCAGGTGCAATACATCAAGACAATGTCTTACATCAAGACTTTACCAATATGGAAGATCAAAGAACACCGACCTCTTTTTCCAAGAATTTTACTCCACGGGATTTTTTCGTTTCTTTCGAAAGACAACTTTAATGTGTTATTGTCTTCTATAAACTTCCTTCTCGGTTAAGGGTTTTGGAGTGATACCATAATCCCACTCTCCATTAAAATCCTAGCACAATCTACGATATGAATGATTAGGTCTTAGAAATCTTCGATGCCTAAGATAAACTGTCTTTTTCCTTTTAGTAATTGGTGGTGACATGTATCAACTTCACATATAGGACACGCTTTATGACCCTTGACGTTGTACCGGGACAAATTACCGTATACATGAAAGTCATTGATTATGCAAAACAACAGGGCACGCAACTTAAAGCTATCACATGTATACGAATCATCAACATCAACACTTTACTCCCACAAAATTCTTAAATCTTCAATCACTGGCGATAAATAAACATTTATGTCATTCCCCGGTTGTCTTGGACCCGAAATCATCATCGATAGCATCATATACTTGCGCTTCATGCACAACCATACAGATAGGTTATAAATTAAGAGAAGAACATGCCATGGCGTATAGTTAGTATTTAAATTACCAAAAGGGTTCATTCCATCGGTGGAAATTCCATGTCTAAGGTTCCTCGGTTCATTAGCAAAATCTGGAAACAAGGAATTAGTTTTCTTCCATTGCAATGAATCAGCTACATGGAAAAATTTTCCATCACACACTTTTTCATCTACATGCCATCTAGTATTCTTTGCGTCACTAAAATTAGCAAACAATCTCTTGAACCTTAGAATTATCGGCAGGTACCATATTACCTTGACAGGAACACACTTTCTAGTTGCACCATTGTCGTCATCAACATCGTTGTGCTTCTGTTTGTAGCACGACACCCTACACCTCGGGCACTCGTTCAAGTTTTTAAACTTTTCCTATATAAGATACAATCATTACGACAAGCATGTATTTTGACATAGTCTGAACCCATTGGACACAATATCTTCTTGGCTTCATAAGTACGGTTTGGCAACATGTTACCTTCAAGAAGCATTTCTTTCAACAATTCAAGTAATTTAGTGAAACTTTTATCCATCCACCCACCTCTTGCCTTAAGATTAAATAGTCTTAACACAACTGACAATCTTGTAAAACCTTTACATCCCGGGTATAACGAATCTTCCATGTCTCTTCGTAAAGTATCTACCATATTATCTTTATTGAAAGCATGAAATCCAATATCACGAATGATGTCTTCTAAATTATCATTCATACATTCATCATCTTCAACTATTTGTGACAAAGGTTTATTTTTTGTCCCTTCACCATGCCATACTCATTTCGTGTAATTTTGATTTCCATCCCAACCACAATGATTGAATATAACATACCTTGGATGTTTTTGCGTATTATAGTAATTCATACAAGGACACCAAAAAATCTCATTATTGTCAGGAAGGTTTTTATCAGCAAAATCAATAAATTGTAACAATCATTTCTCATACTCGCTACTTAATCTATTGGTTTTCATCCAACTATGATCCATAATCAAATAAAGCTTCTGAAAATAAAATAAAATAAAAAAGAGTACAAAAATATAGCTTCTCAATAACAAAAATAAAACAATGCGCAGAGAACAACAAGAACAACAATAATAGAGAACAACAAGAACATACTGCGGAGCTCCTTGGAGAAGAATTGTTCATTTGTTGGCTAAGCTACTTCGAGAAGAAGTGTTATTTTGTTGGCTGAGCTCCTTGGAGAAGAAGTGTTTTTTCGTTAGCTAAGCTCCTTGGAGAAGAAGTATTCTTTCATTAGGGCTCGAAAATTAAATTAGATGAACATGAGAGTCAAAATTAAAAGAAACTTTATCTGGGTTAAACTTATAAAATTAAGATAGATTAGCCGACGTAAAATCTATAAGAAAATGCGCCTTTTTGGTCGTCAAAAGAATAAAAACTTATGGAGTATTTTTATTATTATTTTTAAATAAAAAAATTCGCTCCGTTCACATGTACCCGCGGTTTTGTTTTGTACATTGTGAAAGCTTCTCTATGAAAAGTGTTATTTGTTGTAGTGTATGGTCCAAAGGTTATCATGAGTCATCCTAGTGAAAGGAGCAACCAAGAAGTGTTTGTAACATCCCGATTTTATTAGCTATTTATTTAATTAGTGCTATTTGGTGTTTTACTAATTATTCATGTTATTTAATTGTTTGGTATGATATTATTTAATTTGAGTTTTGTGCTAATTGGATTAATTGAATTATTAGTAATATTATGATATATTAGTTAATGGGCCTAATTAATTAGAAAGAGTAGTTGGGTGGGTTAAGCCCAATATCACAAAATAGAGTTAGTAGAGATTTGTGAGAGAAAACCTAATTACACGAAATAGAAGAGAAAAGAGGCTAGAGAGAAGAGAAGAGAAAGAAGAGAAGAGGAAGAGAAGAGGATTGTGAGATTCTTGAAGATTGGAGGAGTTTGAATAAAGGTAAGGGTTAGAATCCAAGTTCTTATAGGTCTATATGATTGAGTAATGTTGTGTATGTTTTCTATTCTTAAATTTCATGAATGTAGAAAAGGTTTATGAGAAATCAATTGGATTTTGTGATTTGTTCATGTTCAATGTGTTGTATGAATGACCCATGGTTAGAAACATGTTTAGGAACATTATATGTATGCTAAATTTTCTTTCAATTTATGTATGGATTGTGTATGGGTTAGTAGTTGTTGTATGAGGGGAGTGGGAAAGAAAAATGGTGATTTTCTGAGTTTTACGCAGTGTAGGTCGACCTACACAGAGGCATGAGTCGACCTGAGCAGCCCAAAACGGCAGAAAATCCATTTTCCTTCAGCATGAGTCGACCTATAGATTCTGTGAGTCGACCTATAGAATCCTTTGCGTCGACTCATGAGTCGACCTGAGCTAAGATAGAGTTGGTTGATGTTGAGTGGTTTAATTTTGATATTAATATATGGATAACATATGATTACTTATGTGTGTATTATGAATTAATGACTTGTGACTAATATTCATAGATGTGTTAAGTGAACGTGATATCCATGACATGTTGGGAGGAATATATATACATATACTATTGGAATGTATCTTGTAGATAATGATCATTTAAATGTGTATGTATTGGTATGTGGATTGAATAATGATAATGCTAGATTAGAATAACGTGTAATTGTCTTATGTGCGTTATATTTTGGTATGTGATGAATAACAATTGTTGGAACACTTTGTGTAGATATATTTATGATGTGTGTGATTGGATATATGATGGTTGTTATGCCTCGTTGCATATGTTATTTTGTTGTGTGAATCTTGTACAATTGGAGATAATTCAATGTGTGAATTATTGAGGTATGCGGTATGTTAAGATTTGTGTGAATAATCTTAATTACATATGTGTTGAGATAATTGTACATGCATTCATGGTTGGCTTTGAAATACAAGCGGTGAAACTTGGGTTCACATGGTTGACCTTGATCCTTGATTGGAAATAAAGGTGGTGAAACTTGGGTTCACATGGTTGACCTTGATCCTTGGTTGGAAATAAAGGTGGTTAAACTTTGGGTTCACAAGATAGACGTTGATCCTTAATTGGAAATAGGCGTAGTGGCTTTGATCTTGTCTGGATCGGAAGCGTGGCTTGGATTCTAGATATTGAATCGGAAAGCGGTGAAACATTGGCTTCACATTGGGTACCACATGCATAGATTCACATGTCTTGCATTGAGTCACATTGGTGTTATGTGATGTTTGAATATATGCAATTATGTGATTGTTATGTGTGTATGAGATGTGATAAGTGAATTTGGTGATTCATTTGATATGAATGATTGTTGTGTGATGATTGTGATATATGTGATCGAAACATATGTGATGTAGATGTGAAATTATATGTACTTAGAATCTATATGTTGGTGAAATATAATTATGTACGTTGTTTAGTAATCATGTTTGATTATATGGAATTGAATGAGCTAGGTTGTATGACATGAACATGTGAATCTTGATTAATTGCATATGATGTATGCTTAGGTGAAGAGTGATGAATTCTTGAAATGTATTCTTGTTGTGTTTTACATTTCCCATATTATGTTTATCTATAAGAAGTTGAATTCTCACCCTTCTGTTTGAATGTTATCCTTTGTTGGTAACACACAGGTTTCGAGGGTAGTGGTGCTTTGAAGGAGGCTTAGCTTAGGAATTTAGATCTCTTGTAGAGTGTCGTAACTAAATAGTCACTTGTGCTCTAGTCATATGTAACACATGGGATTTGGGTTTTATGTTTTTATGACTCGATGTTATGAGATATTTGTTTACTCATATTGTATTCGTATTTGAATATGTTATTTTGTTAATGTGTGGCCTTGAGCCGAGATGTTGAGGCATGGTGGATGATGTATGGGAATCATCCGATTTTACCATTTAATTGATGAGATGATTATTTCGTTGTGGTTTTGCATGTTATTTTAAATCCCATGTTATTTGGAAATGACCATTGCATGTTTGAAGATAAAACGTTGTTTTATTTTGAAATATGTGTAACGCCCTCGTGAGATGCATGCTTCTTTACTCTGATTTACGCAAATGTATGCCTTATTTGTTTAGTATAGAATTGGGGGTGTTACAGTGTCAGTGCTAGAAATACTTCACATTATTCGAATAAACGTCAAACATATTGGTACACAGCCGGAGAGATATTTGGCCTTAACCCCGTGCTAAGTCGGCTTAGTTGTGTTGAGCCCTAAAGATATGGAAGAAAAATTTCACAGACGATACTCCATTCTTAAACTTACACCAATACTGAAATATTTTGATGTAGGCCCGACATAACTGATGCAATTGCAAAAAAGAGACTAATAAATGGTTATGCATACCAACCTCAAAATCAATGAAGGGGAGACAAAAACTTATCAAGAAAATTAGGCATTTATGAAAAGGAACAACACACCTATCATATTTGTTACATATTTTCTTGTTTTTCTTATGGGGGATCACCCATCTCCTCTAATCTTTAAAAGGTCCCACTATCATAAAAGTATGGTTCAATTTGGCCCCACCAGCAAAGGAAGAGGAAATATTCAAAGTCTCTTGGTCTACTCACATCGAGGATTTGTCCCCTATTGCCTTCTGGATTAGGGGTTTGATGTTCTCCATTATAAGGGATTATATCAATACAAAAAAAAAGAAATAAATACAAATAACATCTGGATTGGGATACTTTTGTTGGCCCTAATAGGGGTATCCCATGATAAAGCAACAAAGAATAAGACACATCAACGTCGGGCGAGCGCCTGCATAAAAGCTATAACCTCTTAAAGTGGAGCTATAGCCTTACTGGGTTGGACCACCCGATAAGGCCTTGGTCGAAACCCACGATTCTCACCACTCATCACATATGCGGAATAACGATCATGGGAATCAGACAAAGGAGGAGTAAATGATCCTTACATCATGGGAGGAGAATTTGTCCCTTCCATTCCACATTTTGGGGGCTAGAGAAACAACTCTCAACTCTTCATCCTAAGCCAAAAGTACATATATATAGCCCGATTTGAGAATCGTAGAGAGATCATAAAAATTCCTCAAAAATACATATAGGAGCTATCCACAACCTTTACATTAGGCAAGCTGAAAATACACCATAAGCCCTAAACCTCATACAACCCTACAGAACTAATGGTTATCCATCATTGTACTTTTTTAAAAATTATAATTGACACCCTCTGTGGAGTCTTATAAAACTAACATGGGCCACACTGGTAATCAACAACAAATTCACTACCTGCCTTTGTCATCTTCTCTATATGGTGAATTGGAGAGCAACTACTTCGGCCAATAGCAGCTCTCATGACGATCGATAGGCCATAACAGAGATGTGCGTCGTTATGGAAGACTTCTCGCCACAACCAAACTTTGGAGGATAATGTCTCTAACCTACTGATGAGACAAAAATTATGGATCCCTAACCTTTCTTTAATGAGATTTGGGGAGCCTATCATACCCCAAAATTTGCATTCCATATTCCATTCACAATGATTTAAAGTTCAAGATTCAAATCCAAAGACTTGCACACTCAATGATCCAGATAACCCACAGTCAACTGGTTTGACCTAAAAGTCAACCACAGTCAAAGCACAATCTAAAGCTCTCAACTTTGGGTCAACATCAAGTGAATTGAAGTATATCCATCATTTGATCAAAGATTGATCATGATTCCATTAATAGAAACTCAGAAATGAACAAGCGCAAAAAGGTTCAAATTAGGGTTTCTATAGGAGAAAGTCAACCCAATTTTGACTGGGCATAACTTTCACATGAAACATCAAAAGTTCCCCACTCAAAGCCTATTTTGAAGGAAATTGGATTCCCTACAACATTTTCTCTCACAAGCCAGGGCTAGAAATGCTTCATTTGAGAGGTACAAGGCAAAAGATTATAGGTCATTTTCAGGCATCCTTCAAAAGCAGTTTTTTGTCAAAGAAGATATGATCAAGATAAAAGCTCCAAATGAAAAATATGTTCCAAAGTGGCTTATAGAGGACATCTTGAGGTTTCCAAAAAGTATTAGAACTCCCTCATAGCTTAAAAATTGAGTGAGATATGCTTGATCAAAGTTGAGCAATTTTTGGGGGTAAAATGTGAAATAAGAAGGTTCAAACTGGAAATTTTTGCAAATGGGCCTATGGTATTATGATGAAATCTTGATCCACAAGTCACTAGCATGCCCAAAATCATATGCCACGAAATTTGACTTATTATTTGATTTAATATGATTTTTATCTCATTTTTAATGATTTAATTGAGTGGAAAATCAAATATTTTAGTGGAAAATATATTTTGATTGTTTCCAATCAACATTAAATGGCAAAATATATTACACTTTTCGTGCATAATCAAATGGGAAAAGATTGATACAACTTTGGCCAAGATAGAAACTTATTATTCAAGAAGCAAATCAAATTTTCAAAATTTGGCAAGAGTGGATTTAAGGAGTTTTGGACCTTTCTTTTAGACCTAATTCACTCACTATAAGTAAGGGAGAATGGGCACACGAATAAGGGTTACAAAATCTGGGCAGAAGAGAGCTTGCAAGAAGTAAAAAAACCACCAAGGTACTTGAATTCGGTTCTGGAAAATTTGAGGCTTTCAACAAGAATTAAAGGTTTCAAAAGCTTCTTCAGGTGATTTGGAATGTGTCTGGATACTCACACTGCTTCAACACCCCCAGAACACGTCCATACAAGCCCAGGTAAGTCGCTAACGAATTGAACCTGATTCCAATAATTTATGCATCTTCATTACAATTTATTTGCGTATTGTGGTTTATATGTGTGTCCCGATCGTTTCTGGATTGATTGCTTGATGTTTGCGTGCCTTAAACATGTTTTGCCATTAGAGCCCTATTCGAGTTCTAGGGTTTTAATTTGGGGATTTTAATTAGGATTAAAATTAAGGGGAATTGAATACAGGGTTGAGTTCGCATGGCTTGAATGAGAAGATTGCAGGTGGTGCGAAACATTTATATGTGGTGAGGGCCTAATCGCTATTTTCCAGGTGTGTGTTGCTACGAAGGGAATTCTAGCTAATTCGTAGCAAAAGGTTGCAGGTTTTATGAGCCTAGTGGGGAAGATGATGATGTGTCGTCATGGCATTGGGTTATTTGAATTCCGCGCGCGTTCCTTCCATGATTTCTTTTGTTTCTTTTATAATTTAACCAAAGCAATATTCAAACGCGTGAGTAGCTGGGTTGAGTTGGTAAGGCGTGTGTGTGATAATCCCAGGGTCCAGAGTTCGATCCCTGGCCCTCACAATGTTTTTTTTCCAAATTTCCCTATGTGATCTCATGCGCCCCTGCCTATATGCTTCACCATAATCCCTCAGCATCTGAACCTTAGAATCATTAACCATCCAGATCTAACGTCCCAGGATCTGTCCCCATACCATGTACCACACCAACTGCCACACTGAATCATAACCTTAATAACCTAAATTAGTTTTAATTAATTATATGTTTTAATTAATTCTTTTTAATATATTTATTTATATGATAATAATTATTTTTTTAAATAATTTAACATATAATATTTATGTTAAAAATTCTAATTTGTTGTTCGTTCCGATTAAATTAATTAATCGCTATGGTCAATAATGACTTTTAATTAAAATGTTATTTAATTAAAATATAATTAATTTCTATTTGATTAAATGGTTTCGACTATCTTATTAGTCGCGATGATTAATCTTACTATGGTTCTTATTCTAATTCGTTATTCTTTTTAATCGAATCAATCAATTACGAGGGGTAACGATACAAACTAATTATTAAAAATTATTAAAAAATATCATAATTCGTTATTAGTAATAATCAGATCAATTGATTAAAATTGGTAACGATACAATTTCAATTCTGTTAATTATGGCGATCAAATCTATTGATCGTTGCGGTTAATAGTGCAAAATTAAATCAGGGTTGTACGCCCAAATCCTAAAACACTTCAAAACAAATTACGGATTTTCATCCTCATTCAAAACTACGATAGGCTACTCCGAGGCCTCCGAAACCATATCAAATTAAATTTCAAACCCAAAGGGCGTACAACCCGTCCCCCGAACTACGTTGACTCTGATTCTCCATAAGGAGATACGTAGGCACTTGGCAACAAGGCGAGTCCCCCTCTTCCAAACTCTAATCATGTTCAAATAATTAGCCTTTAACTCTTATTACTCTCTGTCACCTTTCTTTATAAGCCTTGCCATAAACCTTTATCTTTGAGATGTTAGCCTTTAGGAAAGGGTTGAGGGTGCCTAACACCTTCCCTCGACCTGAATATAGTATCTTACCCTGATCTCTTAACTGCGTAGGTTTCCTATTCGCCTTGGTAGAATAGGTGGCGACTCTAAATTTAATTTTTTAGGCAGGTTGCTACAGCTGGCGACTCTGCTGGGGATAACTTAAATGGTGAATACTATGCTCCTATAGGTTTTAGGTTTGTGGCTAATGGTTTAGGTTTATGGCGCACCTTTAGGGTTTGGCAAGCTTGCCATTTTTAGGGTTTGGGGGAGGTTCATCTTTATAATAAATATTTTAATTATTTGTTTTGTTTTTTTTGTCATTGTTTTTTATTGAATGTTTTATTTAAAATGTTGATTATATATTATATGCATTGCTGGTGTTTTTTTATGTTGTGTTAAACCCTAAGTGTGGGAGTTAACTTTGAGATCAGGGGGGAATCGAATCGCCTACGAGACTCATTGATAACTCCACTCGGAGTGGGTTGAGTATTCGGAAATGTCCAAAACGAGGCTTGACTTTGTTGAGGGCAGGACTAGATACTTGGCTGATCTCTCCGAGAACCTACCCCAAAAATTCGAACCTCATGGATAAAATGAGTTGTTCTAAAATCCGAAGAGACAAAAAAGTCTCGGAAGCTACGAACGACCCCATGAGACCTTCTAGAACCCCCCTATAAAAAGGCTGGCCCCCAAGAGCCGCTACGTCGAACCTATGAACTTATGAACCTAGGGCCTATGTGATTATGTGCTATATGTATATATATATATATATATATATATATATATATATATGTGTGTGTGTGTTGATCATTATTTTTTTTATTATTTCTTTTTTCCATTCATCATACATCGTGTGCATTCTTGCGTCATATCTTATTCAAAAAAAAGGAAGAAAAAAGGATATCATGCATATCATTCATGGCATACACATCATTTTCATGGCATTAAGAGAAGATTTCTCTTCTATCTCCAGAACAAGGGACCATTGAGAAGGATAACCTAACGTCCCGACCATATTATCAAACAAGATTTCAGCAGAAGAAATGAATGGATCAGCTAGAACAGAATCAAGCCGCTCTTCGTGAGGAGGTGGATCAACTAAAGGTTAGTATGGAAGAAGTTAAAGGAGGTATGACTCAGATGCTAGGATTCATGAAGGCCCTCCTGGATAAACAAGAAAAAGCAAAAGAGGTTCAGTCTAGGGATACCCTGGTTCAGGATGAGATCCCCAATGACGAAAACCCGCCGCTAGGATTTGTTTCAGTCTTTGGCCCGGCTAAGGACAGACCTCAGGCCCGCTCTGTTAGGAGAGCTATCCAATTCCAAGAGAAAGGAGAGACCTCCCAAGAAGGATTTGTCCCCACTCCACAAACGAAAGGGACAACCCGCACAGTTTGCATTCCTGCTAGCAATGTCCCTAAGGATGATGATTACCTAGACCTACAATACGGAGTGCAAGAGGTGGACAACACATACCAAGCACCTCAGACTCAACAGTCTAATCCCAACTCTAGGGAAGACTCCAAGGACAGTGAACAAATCAAGGCGCTAGAAGAGAGACTAAAAGTAGTAGAAGGATACGATGTCTTCGACGTGGATACCTTCGAAATGAGCTTAGTCTCAGACTTGAATATCCCACACAAATTCAAGATTCCAGACTTCGAGAAATACAAAGGGCTCACGTGTCCGAGGAATCACTTGCGCATGTATGTGCGAAAAATGGCTGCTTATGCTCACGATCAAAAGCTGATGATACACTTCTTCCAAGAGAGTTTAAGCGGAGCATCTATTGTCTGGTACATGCAACTGGAGAAATCCTATATCCGAAGCTGGAATGATCTTGCTAACACATTCTTGAAGCAATACAAGTACAACCTGGACATGGCACCCAACCGGATGCAACTACAAAATATGTCACAAAAGAAGGATGAATCATTCAAGGAGTATGCCCAAAGATGGATGGAAATGGCTTCTCGAGTCCAACCTCCCCTAATGGAAAAAGAACTAGTGGACATATTTATGAGCACTTTGCAAGGACCATACTACGACAAGATGGTCGGAAGCATATCTTCAGGGTTATCGGACTTAGTAGTCATTGGTGAGAGAATTGAAGATGGAATCAAAAATGGGAAGATACAAGGGGCACCCTCAGGTTCCTATCACACAAAGAAGTCATATGACGGAAAGAAGGAATCCAACACTGTGGGGGCAATCATGGGTAATCAGACCCCAGTATTACAGCAAAGGGATCAGCAAAAGCAACAGGGTGACCAACGTACCTGGAGGTCCAAGCCAAAACGATCATTCACCCCGTTGTACATGCCATTGTCTCAAGCTTTGCAACGTTTGCTCAGTCAGAACCTGGTAACTCTGCTACCTCCATACTCAGCTCCAGCTAACCCCGCTCCTGGGTACAAGCATCATGCTAGGTGCGCTTATCATTCAGACAGTCCCCGTCATGATACAGAGGATTGTGGGCCGTTAAAGCACAAGATCCAAGATTTGATTGAAGAAGGGCTCGTCGAGTTCGAAGATCCTCACAAGTCTAATGCCATAGGTGGCTAGAAGGAGGATTTCTTAGATCATTAGTTTTGTTTTCATTCGCAATTTTCTTTCCGTTTGTTTAAACATTAGACTTACGACATATGTTGTGTACTTTACAATAATCATTAATGCATTGCTTACGTTTGTCTTGATTTATTCCTAGTGTTCTCACTATATTTAAAACTGTGTTTTTACCTGGTTTTCTTCTTTGTGATATTCAACTCTCGTTAAGAGTCGTACACCTTTAGAGGGAGAATGACGAAAACGATACCATGATTTCATACATTATGCTTTCGAACAGACCGTGTTGACGATGTACAGGCATTGTTTCGATTCCTAAATAACGGAGATATAAGGATGTTAATCCCTCGTCAACCCCTTTGAGCCTAAAGAAGTAGGAGTCTTCCTTCATATAAAATGAAACCCTTCACACATAACCTGGGGTAGGGTAGTTGCTCAGTTAACTTAATTATTCTAAGTTGTTCCTTTGAACATAATCATCGATGGTTCCCCGTCATCACTAATTCCGGCAGTCAATATCCGCAAAGAAAAAAAGAAAAAGCAATACAAGGGCCTGCTAAGTCAAAACCTATTAAGGAGACTTAGGCAAAATTGGGGCATCCCGCTAGGGATAACAAAGTCGAAAAGAGGTCACTATATGCCTCGACAAAAAGAAAATATTATGAAAAAGGAGAATGATTTCCTTTGCAGATAAACCTTTAGTTTTTGAACCATCATAAGTGTCATTGTCATAGTTCTCAAATTCTTTGGAGAGTAAATGCATAGTTAACTGAGCATAGGATTGGAGAACATCACGAAGAGGGGGATGGGTACAAATAAACTTTGAGCCACTATCCTTGTTTCTTAAAACCGTGAACCAGGCCACGTTACAACCCTTAAAAGTCCTAACTGAAGCATGGTTAGTTCGAAAGCATACCGTTACCAAAGGTATCCCGACTCCTTAAGGTCTACTATAACTCTTAAGTTGATATCACTCTCTCACAAAAAAAAACTTTGTTTTACTCAAAAATGTTTTTAAACTTTCAAGACAGACATATCCATTCACATCTTATGAATTTCATTACAAAGTACACTTGTCTATGTGGATTCAGATGTTTAAACATCAGGGAGAAGTTGCATGGGGCATGGCTAATGGCTAAAAATCCTACTGACTGACGAAGTAGCTTTAAAAACTCGTCAAAAGAGGAAACATCCCTTACGCATGACTGGGATGGCTAATGTGTACACAGGGCATAACTCGTCATTATCCCATTTACATGGGGCAATCTAATCAAGATCCATGGAATCTCTCAAGGACGTTGAATAGCCCATGGGGCAAGTCCATTACCTGGGGGCACGTTGCAAAGGTCACTCAATATCAGATGGTGTCAATGCTAGTCTCACATCCTTTCCAGGAACCTTTATAGGATACTTCTTAATCTGTCCATATAATCTTCTTTAAGACATATTCAAATAATTCTTACCCTTTCTAGGAGCCTTTTTCAGATAGTCTTTTTAAGACCCATCTTCTTATCCTCTCTATTTTCAAACCCTTTCAGATAGTCTTCTCTAAGACATTTTCCTTTCTAAGAGCCTTTTCTAGGTAGTCTTCTGTAAGACATCTCTTAACTTTTTCAGTTAGTCTTTTTAAGACATATTCAAACTTCTCTTATGCTTCCAAGAACCTTGTCAAACTTTGTTTAAAGTATAGAGTCTTCTCTAAGACAGTTCACCATCCTTTCTAGGGTGATCCTCTCCAAGATTTTTTTCCCTAAGTTTTGTTTAAAACCCCGCATTCCTTAAAACAGTCTTTATCCTCTGTAGGAATATTTTTGACCCTCTGCACAAACATATCCCTTCGAGCTTTGTTTAAAGCGCAGTCTTGTTTAAGACAATATCCCATTCTTTCCAAGGACCTCTTCAGGTAATCTTATAGAAGACATCATCTCATGTTGAGTACTCAACAAATCACTGTCCGTCGGGTGCAATCGAAAAAAAGGACTCATTCTGAAAAGCATCTGCTTCACATTCAAATCAACACTTAGCATCAAGGAGACCTCGAAACCGGTTTAACCAAAGGCGATCATTTCTGATAAAGACTCTTGAATGGGGGAACCACATCCAGAGGGTTTTCCTAAAACAGGGGCATACAATCAAGAATCCTATTGACTAGGGGCATATCTTTCAAGAATTCAAACATTGGGGCAAGGCATATCAGGCAAGACATGGTGAAATTCGAGTTCTCTCTAAAGGTCCTTCCTTCAGATCAAGGGGCATATCTCTCAAAATTTCTGATATTCGGGAAGTCACACTAGTATCACACAAGGAGCATTGTTGCGTAATTGATCTTCCCACGCCTGTACTATTTACGTCCCGCAGTGCAGGGCCGGTCCTTTGAATTTGGGTGCCCTGGACGAATCAAAAGAGTGGTGCCCCAAATAACATTATCAATAATATAAAAAAAATTCTCTATATCATTATTTTAATTTTTGTGTCTCAATTAAACTCTTTAGTTTCTAAAATTATAGATATAATATTAATTGATTTTATTTTAGGAGAATTAATTGATTTTATTCTATTCTATATTTTGGAAAGATGTGACATTGCCTTATTTAAAAGGAGGTTTAGCCATTAAAGATATTAAAGACTTTAACTTGGCTCGTTTAAATAAATGGAGATGGAGGATAGTCAAAGGAGGGGGGTTGTTGTGGAGTGAGGTTTTGAAGGCTCGGTATGGAGATTTAAGAATGCATGTTTTGTGTGGCGGAGATTCTTTCAAACATTCTTCTTCATCTTTTTGGTGGCGGAACTTAGTAAAGGTTGGTCATTCTACTCTTTTTTCTTATGACCCTTTCGTTACTAATTGTTGTTTTAATGTGGACAATGGTTTTACTACTCCTTTTTGGGAAGTTTGTTGGTTAGATAATATTGTGTTGATGGAGGCCTTTCCGGAACTTTTTGAGATTTCTTCTTTGAAAAAAAGTTTCCGTAGCGGCTATGGGAGGTTGGTGTGATGGGGAGTTGAAATGGGGTGATTTGAGAATTTCGGCGTGTGAGGTGGAGCATGCGGGTTTGTTAGACAAGGTGGCGGTTTTGAGGGCTCTTTTAGAGAATTTTGAGGGATTGCATGATGATAATGATTTCGTGAGTTGGTTGTTTGATTCGGAAAAGACTTTTACGGTTTCTTCGTGTTACCACCGGTTTGTCGCTTTGCGGACGCCTTTTGGTCCTTTTAATAGGAACGAAGAGGCCTTAGAGATGATGTGGAAGATGGAGGTTCCATTTAAGATTAAAGCTTTTGCTTGGAGATTTTTTGTGAATAGGCTTCCCACTAAAGATCTTTTAGTGTATAGAGGTATTAACTTTCCTACTTCTAACTTAAATTGTGTTTTTTGTAATATGCATTTGGAAGATAAGGATCATATGTTCTTCAAATGTGATGTGATTAAGGTTGTTTGGAAGGAAATTGATATGTGGGTGGATTACCCGAGTTGGAAATAGGAAGAAAGTATATCGTTCTTTATGGAATGGAACTCCAAGGGTCGGGTAAAAGGTATCAAAGTTGGAAAATTGGAGGTGTTTTGGTTAGCCACTTGTTGGATTATTTGGTTGATAAGGAACGACTATTGTTTTAGGAATGACAGTTGGAATATTAACAATATTGTTTGGAACATCAAGATTTTAAGTTGGAGGTGGTCTTCCTTTGGCGACATTGCTCATTCCAATTATAACTTTCACGATTTTTGCAAAGACACTTTGTCTTTTATGTCGTTATTGTAATTGGTTTGTAATATCTTTTTTGTCGGACTCGTTCCGTTCTTGTGTATCAAGGTTTGAGAACCCTTAGTTCTCTCATATATAAAATTCTTGCTTACACAAAAAAATTTTACGGGAAATTACATTCTTTTATTACTTTTGACTTTGTAGTGTCCCTATAATTTTGTTAGTCAGTATTTTTCAAAAATAAAATTCTAACAAGTATTTTTTTATATTAAAAAATTTTCTTTTAATATATATATATATATATATAGGGGTAAAAAAAAGTTTTTTGGTGCCCCTAAAATTATGGGGCCCTGGGCTCCCGCCCCGCGAGCCCGTGCTCAGGGCCACCCCTGCCGCAGTGTGGGATCAGCATACATGCATAATTCTCATTTATTTTGAGAATCTCATTACATGACACATGCATCATGACATTGCATAAGACTAACGCTGCCTTTTCAGGTCACTTCATAATCAAAAGGATGTTATCATCCAATTACAGTGCAAATACGATCGTATCAACGATTCAATCTTAACAGATTCAATTCTAATACCTCATTCCGAGTCTTTCTTCAAATACAATCCAGAAGCAATCAAAGAATTTCTTACCTCTCCAGGTAGTCTTGTCCAAAACGGTTAACAACCTTCCCAAGCAGTCTTGTTTAAGACATATCCTAACCTGTCTAGGTAGTTTTGTTTAAAATGTTTCATAGCCTTTATAGGAACCTTTCTAGGTGGTTTTGTTTAAAACGTCTCGTTCCCTTTATAGGAACCTTTATAGGTAGTTTTGTTTAAAACGTATCGCGCCCTTTATAGGAACCTTTATAGGTAGTTTTGTTTAAAACATACCATATCCTTTATAGGAACCTTTCTAGGTAGTTTTGTTTAAAACGTATCGTTCCCTTTATAGGAACCTTTCTAGGTAGTTTTGTTTAAAACGTATCGTTCCCTTTATAGGAACCTTTCTAGGTAGTTTTGTTTAAAACGTATCGTTCCCTTTATAGGAACCTTTCTAGGTAGTTTTGTTTAAAACGTATCGTATCCTGTCTAAGAGCCTTTCCAGGTGAGTCTTGTGTAAGACGTATTACATCCTTTCCAAAAAAAAATTCTAGGTTAGTCTTGAAGGATAGAAAAACACTTAGAAAGGGGGGGATTGAATAAGTGTGACTTAAAATCTTGAGCGATAAAAATAAAATGCACAATTATTTTTATCCTGGTTCGCTGTTAACGAAGCTACTCCAGTCCACCCCCGCAGAGATGATTTACCTCAACTGAGGATTTAATCCACTAATCGCACGGATTACAATGGTTTTCCACTTAGCCGCAACTAAGTCTTCCAGAGTCTTCTGATCACAACCTGATCACTCCAGGAACAACTGCTTAGTTCACTCCTAAGACTTTTCTAGAGTCTACTGATCAACACGATCACTCTAGGCTTAGTTCACTCCTAAGACTTTCTGCTCAGCCAACTGCCAAGACTTCCTGCTCAGCCAACTGCCAAGACTTCCTGCTCAGCTAACTGCTAAGACTTCCTGCTCAGCTAACTGCTAAGACTTCCTAGAGTATACTGATCAACTGATCACTCTAGTTCCTTACAACTTAATGTAATCTATTCAAGAGTTTACAAATGCTTCTTAAAAGCGATAATCACAACTGTGATATTTCTCTTACAATTTAAGCTTAATCTCACTAAGATATTACAACAGCAATGTAGTGAGCTTTGATGAAGATGAAGATTCTGAGTTTTGATTTGAACAGAGTTTCAGCAAGTTAATTTGAATTGTATTGGTGCGAAATCGTTAACCTTGCTTCTCATCAGAACTTCATATTTATAGGCGTTGAGAAGATGACCGTTGAATGCATTTAATGCTTTGCGTGTTCCGTACAGCTTTGCATTTAATGTTATACGCTTTTGTCAACTACCTCGAGCCTTGTTCACGCTGTGTCTACTGACGTAGCCTTTAGTAGCTTTAACGTTCCTTTTGTCAGTCAGCGTAGTCTGCCACGTGTACTTCCTTCTGATCTGATGTTTGTGAATACGACGTTTGAATATCATCAGAGTCAAACAGCTTGGTGCACAGCATCTTCTGATCTTCTGACCTTGAAGTGCTTCTGAGCGTGATACCATCTTCTGATCTTCAGTGCTTCTGATCTCATGTTCTTCTGATGCTTCCATAGACCCATGTTCTGATTCTGCTTCGACCATCTTCTGATGTCTTGCCAGACCATGTTCTGATGTTGCATGCTGAACCATTTGAGACACATCTTCTGAGCGCTGAATTATGCGTACTCTTTATATATATTTCCTGAAAGGGAAATTGCATTGGATTAGAGTACCATATTATCTTAAGCAAAATTCATATTATTGTTATCATCAAAACTAAGATAATTGATAAGAACAAATCTTGTTCTAACAATCTCCCCCTTTTTGATGATGACAAAAACATATATAAATGATATGAATTTGCGATCAGAAAGAGTAGACGGCAAAAGACAAATTACACAGCTATAGCATAAGCATATGAATATGTCTCCCCCTGAGATTAACAATCTCCCCCTGAGATAAATAATCTCCCCCTGAAATAAATACTCGAAGAACTTTAATAAAAGACTTCCCTGATTATTTCGGTAGAGACGATCATATGAGCTTCTGCCTTCAGAGAATCCATAGCTTCTGACTTCTGCTTCCATTGGACAGCTTCAGAACTTGAATTTCTTTGATCTTCAGAACATTCACAACTTCTGACTTCTGCTTCCCTCGGATAGCTTCAGAACTTTGAATTTCTACTAACATCACTTCATGCTAGATTTGTATCAGAACATTGTTGAATGTACCAGAGCATCATCTGAGCATCTCTACATCCTGAAATGTTACAGAACAAAAACTAAACGACAAAAGTCAGCATGAACGAGTTAGAACATAAAATGTATATTCAAATACATGATATGTATCAGAGCCAAATGTATCAGAGCATTTTAGGCTAAAAACATGTATCAAAGCAAATAATGTATCAGAGCCATAACATTATGTGTATCAGGGCAAATAGAATTTTGTCAGAACAGGATAGACAATGATATTCAAATTCTATTATCAGTGCTTCTGATTCATTCTTCTTTCTTGCTTCTGATCTCTGAAGCTTGACAGCACTCAGCTTGCTTCAGTTTCAATGGTTTTGCTTCTAGTGTTTGCTTTGAAAATTCACTTCACTTCTTTGTACCTGCAAAACACTTAAACCATATAGAACTTGCAGTTCTTGTTAGTGAATGTGTGGGAGCCTTTACCCAGCAACTGATAGATTTAATCAAATCATTTATCATTTATCTTTCTCCCCCTTTTTGTCATAACATCAAAAAGTATAAAAAGATTCAGATGTATAAAACGACAAAAGAAAACATTTACTGGAATGTAAAACACAAGGAAACTTTTTTATTGATAATCAAAAGATATTACAAAAGGTTCCTATGTTTAACAAGATGAAAAACATCCCTAGCAAATACAAAACAAGCAGAAGCAGCAAGGAAAAGAAAACTACAAAGTAGAATTTCCAAAGAGGAAATGACTACAAAAATTAAAAAATACACAAATCGGTCAAGAAACTCAACATAGAAGTTGAGTATATCTTCCCACAACTCAAGAAAGTCTTCTGTCTTTGGATGAAAGTTGATAACAACATCAAAGAAGGATCTGACTTGAGCGGTATTAGAAGAGCCATCCCGAGATGCACAGAGATCTGTAGCCTTTGAGTCATGGAGCTTCAACAGGCTTGAGGTGAATGCTAGGTTTTGAGAGAAGAAAAGAAAAACGAGAGAGAGAGAGAGAGAAAAAAAATTTTAAGAGGAAAACAAAGAGATAGGAAACCGAAAACCATTTTGAAGAGTATTTAAAGGAAAATAAAATGAAACGAATGATGAAAAGCATTTAATGTTACGTGACGTGAGGAGAGATAATAAAGACGAATGAGGTGACTAGCACAGTTACCTATGGTCGGCGTCCCTTCAACTGCACGCGCGCTTATCCATGAATAGTAACGGCAGGTTTACCATCCCGAGATAAAGCGTAACAGCTGTTTTGCTTTACAAGATGTTCTGAATCAACTTAGACAATGAAACGTTAGTAATAACCGAATCATAATTTCTAAACGAATTCAATCAGAACTTCTGATTAAAAAAAATATTCCACATTCATTTCAGAAGATACTCATACATGAGAAATTCTCATCTTCTCATTCTGGGCATAAATCCATACTGATGTTCTTCAGAATGAACTTAAACCTATCTTCAGCCAGGGGTTTTGTAAAGATATCAGCCCATTGATGGTCTGTATCAACAAAGTTTAAAGATATAACACCCTTCTGAACATAGTCCCTTATGAAATGATGTTTTATCTCAATATGTTTAGCTTTTGAATGAAGAATAGGA
The DNA here is from genome assembly GCF_029867415.1 of Vicia villosa. Classification (NCBI taxonomy): domain Eukaryota; kingdom Viridiplantae; phylum Streptophyta; class Magnoliopsida; order Fabales; family Fabaceae; genus Vicia; species Vicia villosa. Next base: position 49,498,936 of record NC_081186.1, on the reverse strand, counting down.
TTCTTAGATAAACATATAGCAGAAGTATTATCACAGAATATAGGAATGTTACACTCAAATATCTGATAATCTTCTAACTGACATTTCATCCAGAGCATCTGTGTACTACAACCAGCAGCTGCGACATATTCTGCTTCTGTGGTTGATAGAGCAATGGTTGCTTGCTTCTTGCTGTACCAGGAGATTAAGTGACTTCCAAGAAATTGGCAACTTCCTGAAGTACTTTTTCTTTCAATTCTGTCTCCAGCATAATCAGCATCGCAGAATCCTACTAAGTTGTATTCTTTAGATTTTCTGTAAACTAAACCAACATTAGTAGTACCTTTCAGATACCTTAGAATCCTCTTAACAGCAGTTAAATGAGATTCTCTAGGATCCGATTGGAATCTAGCACACAAACAAACACTGAACAGAATGTCAGGTCTAGAAGCAGTCAGATATAGAAGAGATCCAATCATACCTCTGTATAGCTTCTGATCTACCTTCTTACTTACCTCATCCTTACCTAGGATGCATGTTGGATGCATAGGAGTTTTGGCTTCTTTGCAGTCTAGAAGATTGAACTTCTTCAGAAGTTCCTTCACATACTTGGTTTGGTGAACATACGTTCCTTCTGATGTTTGATTTATTTGTATTCCAAGGAAATACTTGAGTTCTCCCATCATGCTCATTTCAAACTCAGCCTGCATAGACTTAGCAAACTCCTTTCCAAGTGTAGCATTAGATGTTCCAAAAATAATATCATCTACATATATTTGACAAATTAAAATATCCTTTTCAAAGGTTTTACAAAAGAGAGTAGTGTCCACTTTTCCTCTAGTGAAACCATTATCTAGAAGGAAAGAACTTAAGCGTTCATACCAAGCTCTGGGAGCCTGTTTCAATCCATACAATGATTTCTTAAGTTTAAAAACATGATTAGGAGACATAGAGTCTTCAAAACCAGGAGGTTGATGGACATAAACTTCTTCATCTATATAACCATTTAAGAAGGCACTCTTAACATCCATCTGATAGAGAATGATGTTATGTTGAGTGGCAAAAGAAATTAATAGACGAATAGACTCTAACCTGGCCACTGGTGCAAAGGTTTCTGTGTAGTCAATCCCTTCTTGCTGACTATAACCCTGAGCCACCAGTCTGGCTTTGTTCCTTACCACTTCACCTTTCTCACTAAGCTTGTTTCTGAAGACCCATTTTGTACCGATTATATTGAATCCATCTGGTCTAGGAACAAGATCCCAAACATCATTCCTTGTAAACTGATTTAGTTCTTCTTGCATAGCAATTATCCAGTCTGGATCTTCTAGAGCATGATCAACAGAAGTTGGCTCGATCAAAGATACAAGACCTAATTGACAGTCTGCATTGTTCCTAAGGAATGCTCTTGTTCTGATTGGATCATCCTTCTTTCCAAGAATGACATCTTCTGAATGACCAGAGATGAGTCTGGATGATCTTCTGACAGATGGTTCTTCAGAAATACTTAGATCCTCCAGAGAAGCTGTTACTTGATCTTCAGATTCTTTGCTTCTGAGGAGCTCTGCTTCTGATGCGTTGCTTCTTGGCTCAACAACTTCTGATATGTCAATATCACAACCTGCAAAATTATCAACTTGCTTTGGTTTTTCAGAACCAAGCTTATCATCAAACCTGATATTGATTGATTCTTCTACAACCAATGTTTCAGTATTGTATACCCTGTAGCCTTTTGAGCATTCAGAATATCCAAGAAGGAAACACTTTTGAGCTTTGGAATCAAACTTACCAAGATGATCTTTAGTGTTCAGAATAAAGCATACACATCCAAAAGGATGGAAATATGAAATGTTGGGCTTTCTATTCTTCCACAATTCATAGGGAGTCTTATTTAGAATAGGTCTGATAGAGATTCTATTCTGAATATAACATGCAGTGTTTATTGCTTCTGCCCAGAAATGCTTAGCCATATTGGTTTCATTGATCATGGTTCTGGCCATTTCTTGAAGAGTCCTATTCTTTCGTTCTACAACCCCATTTTGCTGTGGAGTTCTAGGACAAGAGAAATCATGGGCAATACCATTTTCTTTGAAGAATTCTTCAAAGGATTTGTTCTCAAATTCACCACCATGATCACTTCTGACCTTTATGATTTTACACTCTTTTTCAGATTGAATCTGAATGCAGAAGTCAAAGAACACTGAATGAGTCTCATCCTTGTGTTTTAAGAATTTTACCCATGTCCAGCGGCTATAATCATCTACGATGACTAATCCATATTTCTTTCCTCTGACAGATGCTGTTTTGACTGGTCCAAACAGATCAATGTGCAAGAGTTCTAATGGCCTTGAGGTAGAAACAACATTCTTAGACTTGAATGCAGGTTTGGAGAACTTGCCCTTCTGATATGCTTCACAAAGAGCATCTGATTGGAATTTCAGATTAGGGAGTCCTCTGACAAGATTCAGTTTGTTAATTTGAGAGATCTTTCTCAAACTAGCATGACCTAATCTCCTGTGCCAGACCCACTGCTCTTCAGAAACAGACATAAGACAAGTCACCTTCTGACTCATAAGATCTTGCAGATCTGTCTTATAAATGTTGTTCTTCCTCTTGCCTGTAAATAGGATTGAGCCATCCTTCTGATTTACAGCCTTGCAAGACTCTTGATTAAAGATTATATCATAACCATTGTCACTTAATTGACTGATAGATAAAAGGTTATGTGTTAATCCTTCTACAAGAAGTACATTAGAGATGGAAGGAGAGTTACCAGATTTTATAGTTCCAGAGCCAATTATCTTGCCCTTCTGATCTCCTCCGAACTTGACTTCTCCTCCAGACTTAAGCACCAGGTCTTGGAACATAGACCTTCTTCCTGTCATGTGTCGTGAGCATCCAGAGTCCAGGTACCATGACATGTTGTGCTTTGTCCTTCTTGCAGCCAAGGATATCTGCAATAGGAATAATCTTATCCTTAGGTACCCACATCTTTTTGGGTCCTTTCTTGTTAGATTTTCTCAAGTTCTGATTGAACTTGGGTTTAACATTGTAAGCAATAGGAGGAACAGCATGATAATTCTTAATGTGAGTTTCATGATATTTCCTAGGTTGTGTCACATGCTTCTTAGTGTGTGTACTGTGAAAACTTTGTGCATGTGAAGTGTGCCTAATATCATGTGAGTGGCCATACTTGAACTGATCATACAATGGCTTGTATGTAATTTTCATTTCATCAACAGGTTCAAGTTTGTATGGGGTTTCACCCTCATAACCAATGCCAACTCTTTTGTTTCCAGACACAGCATATATCATAGAAGCTAGCTGACTTCTGCCAATACTTCTAGATAGGAACTTCCTGAAACTTAAATCATATTCTTTCAGAATATGGTTCAGACTGGGAGTGGATTTTTCTGAATCCGAAGGAGATCCAACATTATTGGATAATTTTAAAAGTTTTTCCTTTAATTCAGAATTCTCCAACTCAAGCTTCTTTGTTTCAAATTCAAATTGCTTTTTCAGCTTTTTGTATTTGAGACTGATCTGAGACTTGAGTTCCAGAAGTTCAGTTAGACCGGAAACTAACTCATCTCTAGTAAGTTCAGAAAATACCTCTTCAGAATCTGATTCTGATGTAGATTCTGATCCGTCATCTTCTGTCGCCATCAGCGCACAGTTGGCCTGCTCATCTTCTGAATCATCTTCTGACTCATCCCAGGTTGCCATAAGACCTTTCTTCTTATGAAACTTTTTCTTGGGACTTTCCTTCTGAAGATTTGGACATTCATTCTTGTAGTGTCCAGGCTCATTGCATTCATAGCACATGACCTTCTTCTTGTCAAATCTTCTTTCATCAGAAGATTCTCCACGTTCAAATTTCCTTGAACTTCTGAAGCCTCTGAACTTCCTTTGCTTGGTCTTCCAGAGTTGATTTAGCCTTCTGGAAATCATGGACAGTTCATCTTCTTCTTCAGATTCTGATTCTTCAGGATCTTCTTCTCTAGCCTGAAAAGCGTTAGTGCATTTCTTGATATTAGATTTTAATGCAATAGACTTACCTTTCTTTTGAGGCTCATTTGCGTCCAGCTCAATCTCATGGCTTCTCAAGGCACTGATAAGCTCTTCCAGAGAAACTTCATTCAGATTCTTCGCAATCTTGAATGCAGTCACCATCGGACCCCATCTTCTGGGTAAGCTTCTGATGATCTTCTTTACATGATCAGCCTTGGTGTATCCTTTGTCAAGAACTCTCAATCCAGCAGTCAGAGTTTGAAATCTCGAAAACATCTTTTCAATGTCTTCATCATCCTCCATCTTGAAGGCTTCATACTTCTGGATTAAGGCAAGAGCTTTTGTCTCCTTGACTTGAGCATTTCCTTCATGAGTCATTTTCAAGGACTCATATATGTCATAGGCCGTTTCCCTGTTAGATATCTTCTCATACTCAGCATGAGAGATAGCATTCAGCAAAACAGTTCTACATTTATGATGATTCCTGAAAAGCTTCTTTTGGTCATCATTCATTTCTTGCCTTGACAGCTTCACGCCTCTGGCATTTACTGGATGTTTGTAACCATCCATCAGAAGATCCCATAGATCACCATCTAGACCCAGAAAGTAACTTTCCAGTTTATCTTTCCAGTATTCAAAGTTTTCACCATCAAATACCGGCGGTCTAGTATAACCATTGTTACCGTTGTATTGCTCAGCAGAGCCAGATGTAGATGCAGGTGTAGGTATAGTCCTTTCACTTTCATCAACCATCTTTTAAATAAAGCGTTTTTCTCTTCCTGAATCTTTTCTAAACACGGTTAAGTGCTTGCACCTTAGAACCGGCGCTCTGATGCCAATTGAAGGATAGAAAAACACTTAGAAAGGGGGGGATTGAATAAGTGTGACTTAAAATCTTGAGCGATAAAAATAAAATGCACAATTATTTTTATCCTGGTTCGCTGTTAACGAAGCTACTCCAGTCCACCCCCGCAGAGATGATTTACCTCAACTGAGGATTTAATCCACTAATCGCACGGATTACAATGGTTTTCCACTTAGCCGCAACTAAGTCTTCCAGAGTCTTCTGATCACAACCTGATCACTCCAGGAACAACTGCTTAGTTCACTCCTAAGACTTTTCTAGAGTCTACTGATCAACACGATCACTCTAGGCTTAGTTCACTCCTAAGACTTTCTGCTCAGCCAACTGCCAAGACTTCCTGCTCAGCCAACTGCCAAGACTTCCTGCTCAGCTAACTGCTAAGACTTCCTGCTCAGCTAACTGCTAAGACTTCCTAGAGTATACTGATCAACTGATCACTCTAGTTCCTTACAACTTAATGTAATCTATTCAAGAGTTTACAAATGCTTCTTAAAAGCGATAATCACAACTGTGATATTTCTCTTACAATTTAAGCTTAATCTCACTAAGATATTACAACAGCAATGTAGTGAGCTTTGATGAAGATGAAGATTCTGAGTTTTGATTTGAACAGAGTTTCAGCAAGTTAATTTGAATTGTATTGGTGCGAAATCGTTAACCTTGCTTCTCATCAGAACTTCATATTTATAGGCGTTGAGAAGATGACCGTTGAATGCATTTAATGCTTTGCGTGTTCCGTACAGCTTTGCATTTAATGTTATACGCTTTTGTCAACTACCTCGAGCCTTGTTCACGCTGTGTCTACTGACGTAGCCTTTAGTAGCTTTAACGTTCCTTTTGTCAGTCAGCGTAGTCTGCCACGTGTACTTCCTTCTGATCTGATGTTTGTGAATACGACATTTGAATATCATCAGAGTCAAACAGCTTGGTGCACAGCATCTTCTGATCTTCTGACCTTGAAGTGCTTCTGAGCGTGATACCATCTTCTGATCTTCAGTGCTTCTGATCTCATGTTCTTCTGATGCTTCCATAGACCCATGTTCTGATTCTGCTTCGACCATCTTCTGATGTCTTGCCAGACCATGTTCTGATGTTGCATGCTGAACCATTTGAGACACATCTTCTGAGCGCTGAATTATGCGTACTCTTTATATATATTTCCTGAAAGGGAAATTGCATTGGATTAGAGTACCATATTATCTTAAGCAAAATTCATATTATTGTTATCATCAAAACTAAGATAATTGATAAGAACAAATCTTGTTCTAACAAGTCTTGTGTAAGACGTGACCTAATCTCTCTAGATAGTCTTGTTGAGACATTTCATATCCTTTCTAAAAACCTCTCCAGGTGAATCTTGTTTAAGATGTTTCATATCGTTTTAGGAGCCTTTCTAGGTGAGTCTTATTCAAGACATATCATGCCTTTCTAGGTAGCCTTCTTAAAATGTTTATTCAATCTTTTCTAAGACACATTTAGTTCTTTTAAAGAACTCCTCAGTTAGTCTTCTCCAAGACATTCTTCCTAAGCATTGTTCAAAGCCTAAGCTTCTTCGCATCAACCTTCGATATACCCTATTCAGGAACCTCTTCAGGTAGTCTTATGTAAGACATTACTTCCTCTCTCCTCAGATACAATCAAATGATCCAGGTCTGAAAAACATATGCTTTAGACAAGTACCCTGCCAGGCAAATAGGTGGCATCTATAAGCCCATCTCCCACAGAACTCCTTCCCTACGCAAGCAAATTTCAGGGCATTTCAGTGTCCAATCATCTTCTACCTCTTCAGGTTCAAGAGGATTGAACAGGGGCAGCTGTCATACCCCAAAACTTGCCTTCCATATTCCATTCACAATGATTCAAAGTTCAAGATTCAAATCCAAAGCCTTGCTCACTCAATGATCCAGATAACCCACAGTCAACTGGTTTGACCTAAAAGTCAACCACAGTCAAAGCACAATCTAAAGCTCTCAACTTTGGGTCAACATCAAGTGAATTGAAGTATATCCATCATTTGATCAAAGATTGATCATGATTCCATTAATATAAACTCAGAAATGAACAAGCGCAAAAAGGTTCAAATTAGGGTTTCTTTAGGAGAAAGTCAACCCAACTTTGACTGGGCATAACTTTCACATGGAACATCAAAAATTCCCCACTCAAAGCCTATTTTTAAGGAAGTTAGATTCCCTACAACTTTGTCTCTCACAAGCCAGGGCTAGAAATGCTTCATTTGAGAGGTACAAGGCAAAAGATTACAGGTTATTTTCAAGCATCCTTCAAAAGCAGTTTTTTGTCAAAGAAGATATGATCAAGATAAAAGCTCCAAATGAAAAATATGTTCCAAAGTGGCTTATAGAGGACATCTTGAGGTTTCCAAAAAGTATTAGAACTCCCTCATAGCTTAAAAATTGAGTGAGATATGCTTGATCAAAGTTGATCAATTTTTGGGGGTAAAATGTGAAATAAGAAGGTTCAAACTGGAAATTTTTGCAAATGGGCCTATGGTATTATGATGAAATCTTGATCCACAAGTCACTAGCATGCCCAAAATCATATGCCACGAAATTTGACTTATTATTTGATTTAATATGATTTTTATCTCATTTTTAATGATTTAATTAAGTGGAAAATCAAATATTTTAGTGGAAAATATATTTTGATTGTTTCCAATCAACATTAAATGGCAAAATATATTACAATTTTCGTGCATAATCAAATGGGAAAAGATTGATACAACTTGGGCCAAGATAGAAACTTATTATTCAAGAAGCAAATCAAATTTTCAAAATTTGGCAAGAGTGGATTTAAGGAGTTTTGGATCTTTCTTTTAGACCTAATTCACTCACTATAAGTAAGGGAGAGTGGGCACACGAATAAGGGTTACAAAATCTGGGCAGAAGAGAGCTTGCAAGAAGTAAAAAAACCACCAAGGTACTTGAATTCGGTTCTGGAAAATTTGAGGCTTTCAACAAGAATTAAAGGTTTCAAAAGCTTCTTCAGGTGATTTGGAACGTGTCTGGATACTCACACTGCTTCAACACCCCCAGAACACCTCCATACAAGCCCAGGTAAGTCGCTAACGAATTGAACCCGATTCCAATAATTTATGCATCTTCATTACAATTTATTTGCGTATTGTGGTTTATATGTGTGTCCCGATCGTTTCTGGATTGATTGCTTGATGTTTGCGTGCCTTAAACATGTTTTGCCATTAGAGCCCTATTCGAGTTCTAGGGTTTTAATTTGGGGATTTTAATTAGGATTAAAATTAAGGGGAATTGAATATAGGGTTGAGTTCGCATGGCTTAAATGAGAAGATTGCAGGTGGTGCGAAACATTTATATGTGGTGAGGGCCTAATCGCTATTTTCCAGGTGTGTGTTTCTACGAAGGGAATTCTAGCTAATTCGTAGCAAAAGGTTGCAGGTTTTATGAGCCTAGTGGGAAAGATGATGATGTGTCGCCATGGCATTGGGTTATTTGAATTCCGCGCGCGTTCCTTCCATGATTTCTTTTGTTTCTTTTATAATTTAACCAAAGCAATATTCAAATGCGTGAGTAGCTGGGTTGAGTTGGTAAGGCGTGTGTGTGATAATCCCAGGGTCCAGGGTTCGATCCCTGGCCCTCACAATGTTTTTTTTCCAAATTTCCCTATGTGATCTCATGCGCCCCTGCCTATATGCTTCACCATAATCCCTCAGCATCTGAACCTTAGAATCATTAACCATCCAGATCTAACGTCCCAGGATCTGTCCCCATACCATGTACCACACCAACTGCCACACTGAATCATAATCTTAATAACCTAAATTAGTTTTAATTAATTATATGTTTTAATTAATTCTTTTTAATATATTTATTTATATGATAATAATTATTTTTTTAAATAATTTAACATATAATATTTATGTTAAAAATTCTAATTTGTTGTTCGTTCCGATTAAATGAATTAATCGCTATGGTCAATAATGACTTTTAATTAAAATGTTATTTAATTAAAATATAATTAATTTCTATTTGATTAAATGGTTTCGACTATCTTATTAGTCGCGATGATTAATCTTTCTATTGTTCTTATTCTAATTCGTTATTCTTTTTAATCGAATCAATCGATTACGAGGGGTAACGATACAAACTAATTATTAAAAATTATTAAAAAATATCATAATTCGTTATTAGTAATAATCAGATCAATTGATTAAAATTGGTAACGATACAATTTCAAATCTGTTAACTATGGCGATCGAATCTATTGATCGTTGCGGTTAATAGTGCAAAATTAAATCAGGGTTGTACGCCCAAATCCTAAAACACTTCAAAACAAATTACGGATTTTCATCCTCATTCAAAACTACGATAGGCTACTCCGAGGCCTCCGAAACCATATCAAATTAAATTTCAAACCCAAAGGGCGTACAACCCGTCCCCCGAACTACGTTGACTCTGATTCTCCATAAGGAGATACGTAGGCACTTGGCAACAAGGCGAGTCCCCCTCTTCCAAACTCTAATCATGTTCAAATAATTAGCCTTTAACTCTTATTACTCTCTGTCACCTTTCTTTATAAGCCTTGCCATAAACCTTTATCTTTGAGATGTTAGCCATTAGGAAAGGGTTGAGGGTGCCTAACACCTTCCCTCGACCTGAATATAGTATCTTACCCCGATCTCTTAACTGCGTAGGTTTCCTATTCGCCTTGGTAGAATAGGTGGCAACTCTAAATTTAATTTTTTAGGCAGGTTGCTACAGAGCCTTTGTATTGGAAAGCTTCATACCGCCTTCATTCACAAAGTTTGATGGAATAAGTGATCTCTAAGAACATTTCGCCTCCATTAACACGCAAATGGCTATCATTGAAGCCTTAAACTCTTTGAAGTGTAAAATCCTTTTAAACACATTTAGGGATGCCATATTGAGGTGGTATAAAACCTATTGCGCCTCTCACTTACTAGCTATCAAGACTTAGTGAAAAAGTTGGTCCACTAATTTTTGGCGCGCAAATACAGGATGATGTCCACCATCGGCCTGTTCAAATTTCGCTAGGGGCCTTCAGAATACTTAAAGGAGTATTTCTCCCATTTCAACGAGGTGACTATCAAGGTCATTCACCCAAACCAGGAGATATTCGTAGGAACCTTCCAAGATGGATTGAGGGTCGGGCACTTCAATGAATCCCTCACCTAAGAGTAGGTGTCTAGAAATCTCGACTCATTACATCACCAATGCAAAAGCCATTACACCTTGCTTTTCATTTACATGGATACTTTCAAGTGTAACACAGAACCTATTGAGAACTTCATGCCCTTGAACATTTTTCGTGAATAGATCTGACCTGAAGTCCAATGTACCCACTATATTCCTCCTTCGTAGTCCCCCAAGTCTGAAATTATGGGACTTGAGCCCATCAGATGGTGTATATATGATAGGGTCAAGGGTTACCACATAGAAGACAGTTACCAATTGAAGAAAGAGATTGAATAGCTCATTCAAGAGGCTCACCCTAAAGAAGTATGTTTGAGGCGGCTCCCACCAGCCATCGGGTGACAGCAGACTATTGACTTGAGACTTCACACACAAGAGGGGGGGTGAATTGGGTGGTTTGGAAAAATATGGTTTTAAAAACTTTGAAAACTTTTTGAGATTAAAATCGGATTTAGAAAAACATTTTTCTATACCTAAGAAGTGGAAAATAAATATTGAAATAAGATGCGGAAATTAAAGAGTTTAAGGGAAGAGGAAAAACACCGAGAATTATAGAGGTTCAATCAAATCAAAAGGACATAGTCCTCTCTCTAAGAATCTACCTTGATAGTTTCCATCAAATGCTTGAGAGCTTTTAGTATGTGAAGTTCACGAACCCCCTTATACAAGGATATGTTGGTTGTCCTACAATCATGATAATACAAGACGAAAGATATGATCATTTGCGTATTCTCCATTGAAATGTTGAGACTGAAGTGTCCAAGCTTCCTTCCCAGTGGTAGATTGAAGCGGTAAGACTTCTCTCCACAAAATATCTGAGCTCAATTTTGTTTCACAGGATAACCAATAACCTCTTGAGATTTTAACAGGTTGATCTTCTAACATATGGTTTTTACGGGCTAACCATGAACCTAATGGTAAGTTCATCAATATTGAAGAACTTTGTCCTTCAAATGAGCAAGGCTTTATAATAACCTTAAGGGAAGTTCAACAATATTAACGATATTTAACCTAACTAAATATCAGGAACTGATCACAAAATCCCCAACCAAAGCTTTTAATAGGTTTACCTTCCAACCACATATTTTTATCCCTAAATGGATTGTGTTAATCCAAGATGCGTAAACAACATTCTTGAAGAATGTATACAATGCTACCCATCTAGAATTACAAAGACACCTCACTCACAAAAGATCTTTCCTTACAAAAGAATTTGGCTATAAGAACTAATGAGAGAAAGTGAAAATAAAAACTTAGAGATATAAAGAGAGAGAGAGAGAGAGAGAGAGAGAGAGAGAGAGAGAGAGAGAAATGAGGTCTAGATGCAATGAAATGAGAAATGAGGCCTCTATTTATAGGCTTCAAATCTTTCAGACGAGGAAACCTCATTAAATAAAAAATGACAGTTACTAATCGATTAAATTAATCAATTAGATCATTTAAAGGCAACGACTATGAGTTCCAAAATAGGTAACAAGTGATATGTATTTGTTCCTAATCGGTTGAGTGTATTCAAATTTCCTTTTTCCTCAAAAACCCGCCAATCTAATTGATTGATATAATAGATTAGATCCCGTCAAGAAATATTTTTTGGCTTTTTGAATGTTCCTATCTCTTTCTATGCAAATTCTATATATACTTCTTAAGATTGATTCTTTTCAAAACATTTAATAAAAAAATTTTAAGTGTGTGTGTGCTTATAGCCATCTACTTCTATCAAGAAATACTTTTGCGTTTACAAAAGTTTCACTCACTTACTAAATTGGGATAATTTCCCTAAGCTTGTGTCTGATGTATTCATTATGTTGACACTTTGCTTAAGATCTCCTGAGACTTTTGATATAATGTGTTTGTTTGCCTTTGTCTAAACAACCTTCGTTAATGTCTGAAGTTTTATTTGAAAACTTTATCAATTCTTTATCAAACCCATGGTTTGCATCTTTAACCGCTTAAGTACATTGGTTGACTTTCTTAATGATTGCATATTTACTATGCCGAATGTTATCTTTTCTGATCTTTTACAGTTGACATTATGTTGCATATTTATCATGCTAAATACCTTATTATGTTCCTCACAGTTGTTATCATGTTGATGTTATCTTTCTTGTCCGGTCTTTTACAGTTCTTCACAGTTGTCATCATCAAAACAAAAACCTATTACCTGCAAAACAAGGTTTCATATAGACCTCGACATCGGGACCCCCTGAAAGCCCTAGGTCCAAGAAGGGAAATAAGCAAAGAGGAAACAAATACAGACTAATACGCCATACCCTCAACATTATAGCAGGAAGGGTTCACTAGGGAAGGAGAAACCAACATCTCTCATAGGAGATATACTCGCTAAATCATCATAGTATAAGGTTCACCTGTATGCTCCAATTTGGGCTTGACATAATCTCTAGAGTAGGAGATCATGTTCTCAGGGAAGGATCCATATGATCTTCGAGCTTTCCAAGTTTCACTAGTTGGCTTTTTTTTGCTGAACATATGCAGATAAAAGGCTACATCACCCTAAAAACCATGTTCAGGCTGGATGAAAATGCAAAGATGGTCAATGGGGGATTCCAACTAGGGACTTATCATGTTAAAATTCTTTTGTCCTTCCCCTGTAACAGTTGAAGCATCACAACTTTGATAAATTGGAATGATATAGGTAAGATTAACATGGATCATACGCAAAGATGATCAAGGTAGTTTACCTTGTGATAACCTTTCCTCGTATAATATAATCATAGTGCAGTATACCTTCAATATCTTGGGAGTTGCTATATTGATGTTATATCATTGTATGAAGTACCTTCTTACCAATGGGTGTGTTGGGGTTGTCTAAGGTGATCAGGAGACCGCCCCAGAGCTGTTATTAATATAGTTTGAAGTTAAATAAGTTGACTATGGATATTTCCCACACTAAGCATCCAGATACGCAGGAAGTGAATGTTGTAGATTAAATGTTAGGTGTTGAATCTCGAAAAGAGAAGAAGATAATGCCTCTTGAAAAAATTGCCACCAAGTAAGGTGCCCACGCTACATGAGTTGAAAAGGAGGAATTGACCAAAGTGTCCAAGGAGAGAGTATATTTATCAGGTAAGGATGCCAAAGTGAGCTTAGAGGGGTTGGTGGATATAATACAATTTTAATTAATTATCTTAGAAGTTTTAATTGAATAAGGTGAGGTCTCACCTTTGTCGATTGTGGAACTTCTTTTAAGAACATGGTTTGTTTGTAATAATAGGGAGACCCTCTTTTCTACTACATGTGCAGGGTTTTTAATGAGGTGCCTCACCTTTTCATAAACATGTGTACCCGTTTGTTTGAGTTTTGTAAGATATATGCAAATTGAATGCTAGAAGTTAAATGAAGTATCCTTGCAACTCACAAGGCTATTAAATGCTCGAACTTCAACGAAGTATCCTTTTTGTCCTATAAGGAACTCTAAGAAACACGTGAGGGACTCACCTGAAGCAGCGCATGAGGGACTGGTTCAAAACAATGAATTTGTGTAGTCGGGGCCATTTAAACCTTGAAATTAATGGGCAAATAACCACCAAATTCAAATATCCTAAGAAGGTGTCATAGAGTCTGAATTTTTTTTAATATACACCAAAGGGCCCATGTTTAGGGCATGGTTGATTCCTTATCCTTAGAAATTTCCACAATTTTACTTGAGGAACTCGCCTCAAGCTTACTTAGGGACTCACCCCAAGTTTTGCTTAAGGGACTCGTGAAATCTGTATTATAGTATATATGTTTGAGATAAATCACTTCATCATTTCCAATACCTCGTGATTTTAGGAACATATACTGGGATAATTATGCTAAACCCTAATAGGGGTATCCTAGGAGAAATAAACAAAGAATCAAACACATCAACATCGTGCAATCTATTACATCAGGAGACTCAAATCACACCATGAACGATCAAAATTTCGTCCTGAAATGTTTAGACTACTTGAGTATTCTATGACAAAGAGGATATTATTACCATCAAGAGAATGACATTTATCCTATCTGTTCCCAATGCTAGTGACGTCCAATCAAGACTCTTCACTTACTTCAGTTAATAGTCGACCTGAAGGTGTGAATGAAAATGCGTTCATTTTACAAAATAGAAACAATGGCTTGAGGGAAAACGATTTTGAGCCACCCACAAGGCCCGATAGAAAATTCCAAGTGGAAAGGCGCACATAACACGTAGACCTTCATCCTGACCAGAAGCTGGCAATTTCTCCCTCCAACGCATCAATCATCGTCTGATTCAATTAGAAAGCTGTGCTTACAACATGTCGCATCACTTGCAAATGATTTCAATCGATCTTGATATATAAGGGTAAAGCGTGTCATTTCAGATATTCAAATCCATTATCCCTCTTAGATTAATTTTGATTCTCTCACTGACTTGGGCGTTGGGGTGTTAGCCTTGCAAGTCCACCCTGCTCTTCCACATCAGAAGTAGTGATTCATCATTTTAAGATGTAACTCAACCGCTTCATCTTCTATTTCTAGTCCCTAACTGAACAACTTGGTTGGTAATGGCTCTATGTATATGATTTCATTTATCTACCTAATAATCTATAATATATTCTATAATAACATGATTCACACATCTGTAATTTGTTATTCTCGTCTATCTATCTAATAATATATCTACAATATAATTGTGTATATCTAAATCCTCTGATCCTTCTGTGCCTCATATACTACAATGCATGTTGTGCCTCAACTAAGATTTCTTGTTGAATGATCCTCTCATGAGTGTCTTCCTAAAACTCTCTTCTAGCTATGACCTATCCCCCAATAGCAACAATACGGTGATATATCGGCAGTACATCCATAGCATGGTCAACCCTCACCTATTCCTTTTCTAGTAATTGCTAATGAGCTTGCATAATGGGGGGTCTTCTTTTGGCTCTGGTGTCATGTAATGATGGGACACTCTATAAAACTATTAGATGTAATTCTATACCGTAAATATTGCATTAACATCTCTGCGGAAGACAATGATGAGACATTCTATCTCCTCTTGGGCTTTACCCGGACCAGTCCATAATTGTGTCGCCATTAGTTCGAAGGCCTCAGGTCTAGTAATTATGGAGTGATCCAACAATCTTCCTCTGATTGGAAGATGTAGGAGGCAAGATACATCATCAAGCGTGATTATCATCTCACCAATTGGAAGATGAAATGACAAGGTCTTTGCATGCCATCTCTCAATAAATGATATTAATAGACCATGGTCAATATAACCATTTACAGTCCTACTAAAGTCCTTCAGCCTGGACAACTCCAATACGATCTTAAACCAAGGCTCATATGGACGTGGAGGCTTTGATATTTTTCTACCATGGTTTATACATTTTAATATGTCACATTACTACTAAAAAAGATACATCAATGTTATACAATTCAATTAGTATAAAATAAATGTTTAAAAGAGTAATAAAACATTTATGCTATCTCTCCCTCCCACACATGAACTACAGCATGGTGTGCATGTAGAGGAAGTAGTCAAGGTTCTTCGGGGCCTCTTGAAAAACTAGTAGGTGCAATAACATTATATCCGGTTGTAGGATGTGGATTATGCGCATTTACATCAGCATTAACAAGTATAGTAGGTGCTTCGTCATGAGTCAGAGATACATGATCTTAGAAATACGATCCCTCAACAACACACGATGATTCTCCAGATGTGGGTTATGAGAGTCTAGCTTTCTCCTTGCATACTGAAGCTTGTTGGGTCACTCGACCATGTATGTATCTCTATTGTTTGTCGGATATTTTTTTCTAAAGAATTAAAAAACAATGTATCAGAAAATAGAGTTAAAAAAATGAATGCATAACCAAAAAATCTAGATTTTGTTATCCATACCCAGGATCCGAATTTCAAAATTCAGACTTAGACGAACCAGAACAGAATGCGCTCATGAATGTACCTAAACCTCAAGTGACTCAAATTCACACCAAATCTTATTGTGAACAAACAAACAATACATTTCTATTGAATGTATCCTAATGAAGCATAACTTTAACCTATTAATGAGTTGAGTTGCATGCATCAAAAATTAAAAAAAAAAAAAAAACAAAGATATGAGAAGTTTACCAAATGTGAGAGATGTTTGTGCTTAGCTTGAATGAAGATCTGCAACACTTAGTTGGTTTTAGTTCGTTTCAAATGGAAGAGAAGAAAGACGTAAGGACAGGTCGCGAGTACTTAAAATTAGAGTTGTCAAAATGGGCTAGCCTATATGGACCGGCCCGCCAGGTCCGAAAAATTATAGGGCTTGGGCCTTAAAATTAGAGCCCATATTTTTCAGGGCCTTTTTAGCACATCCCTGAAAAGCCCGCTACCCATTAGGGCTAGCCCATATGGGTCGTGGGTAGCCCATCAGGCCCGCATAATATTTATATTATCTTACTCCAAAATAACATATTGTTTTTTCTCACTTCACTAAATTTTATCTCTATTTTATTCAATCTTTCTCTTTTAAATATTATACATTAATATAATCAACATTTTTTCATCGTATTATATTAGTTTTTCTTTTATAATAAATATCCAAGTATTATTTTATACAATTTAGACATGTATTCTATTTAGAAACACATTATAGTATTTATAAGAGATAATATAGTACTTAAAAATGTATTATGTGTAAAATAACATAATTTTTAATTTTATTTATAATAAATATTATGGAGTTTTTATTTTAATTTTTTTAAATAATAAAGCCCATTTAGGGCCGGGTAGCCCGAAACCCATCTAGGGCTGGGTTCGGGTAGTAAATCTCGAGCCCATATTAAACAGGGCCTTTTTGGTCCAGCCCTAAAAAGCCCAGGGCCCGCTAGGGCCGGCCCGTTTAGGGTCGGGTAGCCCATATTAACAGCTCTACTTAAAATGAAAGCGTTTGGATTTTAACATTTGTAAGTTTAATCCTGAGTTTAAAATTCCAACTTCTTTCTACTTTGATTTGACTGTGGTTCTGAGGTTGAGTTGCTCTGGTGTGTTGGAGTGCCACCGGATTCCAAAATTCATAAATTTCTTGTATTTGACGTATTTTTAGATGCATCCAAATTCCAATTTCCAAATATAAAGAGTATTTTAGAAATTTTGTCAAGGCATGTAACTAAAGCATGAGATGTAGTGAACAGTCTCTTTTTATTTAATTGCAGAATTTCTTCACTCCCGAGTAGGCAGGCATGGCAACGGGGCGGGTCGGGGACGGTTTTTACCTCCCCCAAACCCGAATCCCCAATCAATCCCCGTTACCTGCCCCAAACCTAAACGGGGATGGAGAATTAAAACCCAAACCCGTCCTTAACGGGTTCGGGTATCCCCGCCCCGCCACCATGTATTTTGTAAAATCAATTTTTTAAATAAAAATATTTACTTTTTCAAAAATCAAATTACATTATAAATAACAAAATAAAACAATCTCAAAAAATTTCATACATATATTTCAAATATTTAAAATAATAAATACAAATCAAATTATTAAAACATTAACCACATATTTAATAATATAAATTATGAAATATAAATAATAATGTACATATTGAAATAAACGGGGCGGATTCGGAGTGGGTACTAGTGTCCCCATTACCCGACCCATCCCCGTGTTTTCTAATCGGAGAAAACCCAAACCCAGTCAAAGCGGGTTTGCCCCGTCAACTTCGGGGCGGGTTCGGGTGGGTACCCGTAGGTCTGGGTTTTATTGCCATGTCTACTCCCGAGTTCCTTATTCAAGTGAGGTGCATAATTGTCTGAGTTCTTATGAATTTGATTCTAAAAGATTCATTATTCCATTAAGTATTTACACATTACTCTTACTTTTAAAGTTTAATTCTGGAATTGAAAAATTGCGCATGTCATAATAACTGTTTTGATATTTCACATATTTTGTGAAATCTAAACTAACCAAAACTGCTATGTCATGCCTTGTTATGTTATTTGATTCATCAAACTTGAATGCAATGCAATGCGCAAAAAACTAATGATATCAACATTATGAAGAAAAAAAACATATATAAATTAGAATCCTTTAAAGTGAGCTGAACAACTATGGTGAAATCTAGACAGATTGCTTCAATTAAATTTATATAAACAGACACAGGAAACTCATTTAGCAGTCTATCGGTCTTCTATGACTCTGCTTCGCGTTTTTTCTCCGTAAACTCCATCTCTCTTTAATGTCATTTGTGTTAGCAACCAGGTCAAAACTTTTATCAGTTTTTTCTTGAATCTCTTCCTTGGACTTTTCAGCTTCATATCCTCCTCTGATTCTGGCAATTTCTGCTTGCAAATCAGTTATAAGCATTTCAGTTGTCTTGGCAGTGATTCCTCTCAGATACCATGATATGGGAGGTGGAGGGACAATGGCAGGTTGAAGTATTTGTTCTAGACGAACTTTAGACCCGACTCTTCCTTTGCCTCTTGTACACATCTTATAGTCTTCTTTTGTTAAGGGTTTAAAGGGATAACAGGTTGCTTCGTCGACAAATAAAGGCTCGACTCTCCAGTGGCCCTCGAATTTTTTCATGAATCCTGTCTTGGTTTGCTTGAACTTCATCTGATACAAAAAATTAGAGAGTAGTATGTTAGATATGCATCCGTCTTTGTTGGATGAAAAGTAAAACTATCTGAGTATTGCCATAGATACAGACATCAGCCACAGATACAGACATCAGACACGGCCACAACACTGACACGTAGAGACTCCTAATAATTTGTGAAAATGAAAGTGATTGTATGTAACCACATTCGTCGATGTCGTATTGGTGTGAGACACCGGACATGCCTTGAGTCTGATGTGTCGATGTCATATTGTTGCTCACCCGCCTTAATGATTTGCAGTCTAAAAGAGATGACGTTATACGTGCCGCAAATAATTATGTGCAAGTGCAACAAATATGGAAAAGGGATAGATCCTTACAGAGTAATCATTTCTGTTTTGGTCAACCAAAACATTTATTGAAATAGTTCCGGACCACCAAAGAAATTTCCAAATAGCTGCTTGTTCGAGATCGACCACTTGTCTATGACCCTCATCAACCAAAACTTTTCTGGATATAACTTCCTGAACCAAGAAACACATTTCCATGTTCAGTCGCAGAACTTTGTAACTGATGAACACATTGAGAAGATTCATAGATGAACGAAGTTACCTACTTTGATATTTTTAAAAACTCTTCTATTATCAGGATCTATTACTATATTATATACTGCATCAGGGGGAAAACCAACATCAACTTCTACATTGAGGTTGCAAAGAGAGCCTTTGGGAACAGTCACCTGCAAAAAAAAATAATCATTTACATACACATAAACAGACATAGATATAAATGTAGCACTGAAACGTTAAATTGCAAGCGTGTGTCTGAGTGTTCAAGACGACACTAGCACTTGCTATTACATACAATCACTTTTTTTTTCTCAAGCTATTATTCATATCTATGTGTTCGTGTCTGTGTTGTATCTTGTGTTTGTGTATGTGTCGGTGCTTCTTAGATAAGAACACGTTAAAGAACAACCTCTTAGGCAAACTACTAGTCCATCTACATTCAAAAGCAGCCAAAAGCCGAAGAAAAAAAATCCGATATAAATAAAACAGGTTCTAACCTTTATTTCTGATGGTTTATCAACCCAAGAAGGATTTTCTTTCCACGCCTGCAGTTGCTCATTCAGTTCAGCTTCAGAAACACTAAAAGTTCCACTTCCGTGTCTCTGAACTGATCTCCCCCAATTCATTCCCTCATGTTTTGCTAATCTACTCAGCTGATTCTGTAGTTAACAAATAATCAGTTAAGCGCAAATCGAGGTTCGTACTAAATTTTTAGACACGGGATTGGTGATTGACCTTTACAACATTCTGAAACTTGTGAGGGAGCTGCACAAAAAATTTAGATATTGCAGGATTCAATCTTTTTTGAAACCCATCTTTTTCATTCTTCCTGACATCTAAGCCGAACTTTGTACCCTCTGACTCGCCCATCATAAGAACCTGAATTCAAAATCAAACAAATCAAGCAGCTAGTTCACATTACAAATAAGTAAGTGCTATATCTTAAGACCATTTTCAGATAAGTTTTAAGATTCTATTTTGGCCAAAATTTCACAACTTGACCAAGGTCGTATAATTCCCGGTTTTGAAAATAGGTCTTCTGTTGCGGTTGAGGCTGCATCAGCTGCATTTAAATGTGGTATGAAGGATCCAAAACCTGATAATGTCGCGATTTGAATTAGGTCTACAATCGCGGTGGAGGCCGCATCAACTACATTTAACACTTTTTCTATAAGATCAAGGTTCTAAATCGCGATTATGTTATAATTTAAAACCTTGGTTATTATTTTCTCGGTTTAAAAATAGGTCCGCAAATGCACACGAGACTACATCAGACGCATTTAACTCTGATTTTGCGCAATATGAAGGATCAAAACGCAACTCTGTCGCAATTCAAAACCCTAGTTTTTATATTCTCGCTTTAAAAATAGGTCAACAATCGAGGTTGAGGCTGCATCAGCCGCAATTTGCAGTGATTTTCGACAATATGAAGGATCCAAAACGCAATTGTGTCCAATTTAAAACCCTAGTTATATTAATGATCTAAATATATCATAGCATTAAAATCAATAACAAACTAATTCATGAGTTCAAATTACAGTATTTCCATTTTCAGCAAAACATAATAATTTCTTCAAGTTATAAAAGGCATAAAATTTCCATAAGAACATAACTCAGCACCAAGTTTAATCACAAAACTCATACACAAATTTAGAATAAACATAACCAATCAGAAAACACAACAAAGAAAAACAAAATCAAAATCAAAATGGCTAATGAAATATAAATAAAATAAATATATATAAAATTTGTTAATAGATTGAAGTGAAAAAACTTACAAGGTAAAAACTATGATGAAGCTAGAACTTGAATTCAAAGTTGGAATTTTGATTTTAAAAGTAAAATTTGAGAATTGAAAAGTATGGTTGAAGAATGGACGATGAAGATAAGTAAGAGGAAATCACGTGCTATACATGTTCAATTTGTCTGCGACCCAACATTACACCAATCAATGATTTTCACACTTTTAATAATTTTTTTTGGTGAAAATAGTTTTCGGTTTAATTAGGTTACCTTAAATAAATAAATAAATAAAAATATTAATTAAGTGTACTATCATGTATGGGCTATTACTCATTTTCTTATTCTAGGTTTCTATTTACAAGTCACATTTAAAATTTTTATACATATTAATCCAATTAATAATTTTACTATCGCGTTAATATTTTTTATAATATCCTCAATTATTTAATATTTTGTATCTATATTTTTTAGAATAAATAATTAATTTTTTTTACAAGATTATATCACTCTACTGTCTAAGTTATATAAGTGATAGAGAAGTAGTTTAAAATTGAGAATGAGATCATACCTACAAATGGCGCGTGGTAAAACTTACATATGTGAGACGATTAACGTTGCTTTTGTGACACATGATGAATCCTTTGTGTGACATATGAGGAATCGTATGATTAAATTCGACAACGAGTTATGTTTGGAGAAGTGGCATAATGTGTTCGACCTTTTGGTGTGGTTCTACCATGTCCCTAAATATTTTGTAAATGTGCTTTTTAGTTGGATTTCCTTATAATTGCATGGGTAACCAATTAATGTGAACCAACTCATTTTTATGGTTATGGTTTATAAACCAAATCATTTGTCAAAAAAAAAAAACTAATTTATAATTCATAACCGGTTTAAAACCAGTTCTGAAATGGATTTTGATTTTAATCTAAATTATTTAATTCAATCTAAATTTTATTTCCTTTCAATTAATATCGATTTATTAATTTAAATACTTAAAACAAATTTTATGAGTATAATCAAACACATGTTTAATTAACATTTATTTTATTATATAATAAATGTGAAATTGGAATGAATAGAGCATAGTTTTTATTTATTATAACGAATCAATCTATTATGAGAAAAGGAATGATGCACCGATATCAATTAATTTTACACTATCAAATATAATGTATTCCACTAAATAAAAATAAGGGTTTAATATATCAGTGTTGTAGTGGTTGGAGTTGTTGATTTGTTTTTAGCAGTATGGGTGCATGTAGTGGTTGGTGTTGTTGTTTTCTGTTCAGTGCTGTTGTTGTATGTATATTAACAAATCTCACATCGATTTTTACAAAGACAAAGTGAGTCTTTATAAAGCAATCACACACACACTTACATTTGAGTTAAAAGCATACTCCCATAAATGAGCTTCTAATGCAACAAGTAAGAGCTTAGGCCCAAACATCAATTTTTACTATTCATAAAAACTAATAAATACTCGATAAAAATAATTTATAAAAATTATTAAAATAACAATTTTAAAAAACGTAAAAAAATATATTATATATAAAAAAATGACGTGGATTTAAAAAAATTAAAAAAGTGGATTTAAAAAAAATTATAAAAGCCACTTGAAATGTCAAGTGTGAAGATTCCATGGCCAAGTCAGCATGAGGGGGGACGCAATTTAGAATCTGGGTTTCTCAAGGGGGGAATCACAATTTTTTTTAAGGGGGAAATCAAATCTTGCTTGTTTGGCAGGGGTATCATATATTAAACCCTAAGTTATGTTTGGGAGTTTGGAGGGGAAGGCTTCCGAAAACGAATTTTTAATAAAATATAGAAAAATATTTGACATTTTTTGAAAAAATAATTTTTTTTAGAATGTTAAAAGAGTCATTATTATTACAAAATTTTTAATTTTCAAAATAGTATAATAACCTAAAAGTTATTTGAAAAATTTATGTAAGCCCTCCAAAACCCTCCTTCAATATAATTTTTAAGTTCCCCTATTTTATGGGGTTTTTGGTGTTATGAATAAAATCAAATTCTCCAAAATCCTCCTACCCAAAATATTTTTATACTTTTCACCAAATTCTTCCTATTTTTCAAAGTCCTCCCCTCCCCTTCCTTCCAAACTCCCAAATATAGCCTAAAAATAAATTTTTTTAACTACTTGTATAACATGAAGAGTGATATATTTCTGTTGATTTCTTTACACATCGCATCTCCATTAAACTCATGTATTATTTTCGAGCAATGCTATCATTACACCAAAATGATTACATCGTATGTCTACACCGTATCAATTTGGGTTCATTTCTTGTGTGGCACAAATTCCAACATGCATAAAATAATAAATAAAAGGCAAAGAGTATATTAGACCGTATTTTTATACGGTGTAGATGTCAAATTAAGTGTAAGCATATCATTTCTCATTATTTTCTTATATAGCATACACTAGTATTTATTTACTAATATGCACTTTTTTCTAGAAAAACTTTTATATCCAAATACATAAGAGAACCGGATCACCTAGTCTCCAACATAATGAAATCACGATAAGATTCACAGATTTTTCCAATAGTTGTAACTGTTGTATCCATTATGTTTTCACATTTCCATCGTCATATAGGAGTACTAGTTCATAATTTTTCTTATCTAGAACATTGTAAATTTCCACTTTTTAATTTTTTTTAGTTAGGTTGATTTTTTATTTTTTTTTAAGTTTTATTTATTTATTTATGGGTGATTTTAAATGCAACATTGACATGTTGTTTTTTATTATTTTAAGATTTGAAAAATTAATAGTTCAATTGTTCTAAAATTTTGCACATAATGAAACTTGAACCTATGTTCTTTACATTAAAGAGAAGAGGCGCTATCAATATACCAATCAATATATTAACATTATTTTTTTTATTATATAATACGCAATTAATACATTAACGTTATTTTTTAATTATATATTAATATTATGAAATTATTTTTTTACTACAAACTTATTTAAATAATAAAATTGTAACTAGTTATATATAACTATGTATAATATATAACTAATTATATTGTAACTATGTAACTAATTATAACTATGTATAATATATACTGTATGATTATATTGTAATTAATTATTAATGTTATTAAATTATTTTTTTATAATTATATATATTGTAACTATGTACATATAATTAAATAATTATATACTATAAGTATACTTTAACTAATTATATTGTTCAGTTTTAAAATGGTGCAACTATATGTTTTTATATTAATTAAGTTTGAAGCAATTAAAAGTACTAGTTGGTTTTATCTTTTCTGTTAGTTACTTTTAATTTTTTTTTAAAGAGGGTAAATTAGCTCATATGGCAAGGTAAATCAAAACACGCTCATATGGCAGAGGTAAAAGGTATTTAACCCCATTATTATGTGTACTGCTTTATATTTGAATAACAAAATGGATACCCATTTTTATATTTTAGCATTTGGATTGCATTTTAAAAAGTGGAACAATTTGGTTAAGAATAACCATTTTTTTCACACTCCTATGACCGACCCATAATAGTTGTCTTCAAAGGCCTTGTTATTACTTAGTAAAGCGAGGGTTGAGATTATTTGGTTGTTTTTATTTGCAGTCTTGGTCTTCCCAATAGGCTTACAACTCGCAGAAGTGGAAAAGATTAGTTACTGTGGAGAAGGTGTCTTTGGGAACATGTACATTAAATGCTAGTCTCATCATTGAAATTTTTTGAAGTGTCACTCATACACGTGGCTTTAGGCCTCTATAGTAGAGAGTCAGGATGCCATTTAGAGTAATCAAGTGTACTCGAGTGTCGTTGTGATTTTAAGGTAGAACCCCATCATTGATTTTGTTAATTCTACTTTGTAACACCCTATATTGCTTTCAGGATTACCGAATGACCCCACAAACCAACACAGATTCTTTTCAGCATGTTTTGTCCTTACTCATATGCTTTTCGAGAAACTTTCTAGAAGGTCACCTGTTAGCTCCATGATTTTAGTATTGGCAATAATTTTGCTAAAGCATGGTTCATGGCAGATGTTGAACAAGATATCGTAACATCTTGATCATAATGATACAACAGAGTTTGAGCTTACATTAAAGACAGATGTTCTAACAGATGTTGTAACACGCTGAACCAGAACATTAGTACATGTTGTTTTAAATCTTAACAGATTTGATTTGATTTTGTGATATTTCTTTCATATATATCTCAATAATATTCGCAGGTGAAGAAGACTTAATCTAGAACTATAAAATCAAATCTCTAACAGAATTAAAGTTTCTAAAACTGGATGAATGGAAAATTTAGGAAACTTGAAGATTTTTTCCAAGATTCAAAGAGATTTCTCTGCAGATTTGTTGCAGTCCTCAGCTTGTGGATCAAGTAATATTTGGGTAAAGGTTTCGAAGATCATGGACTGATGAAGACTATTTAAATAGAACCCTAGACCTAATGTAAACACAACGTTCACAATTGTAAAATTAGGGGAAGTGTTGGGTCTGAAGTTTTGAGAGTCTTGTGTGTGTGTAAGTCACCCACGTATCTTTTGATACAGTGTGGTAGAATGATTATTACTTGACTATTTGTTTACTTTTTGAGCTTTTAAGCATAAATTTGAGTATTGTTCTTGGTTGAAGCTTTTAATCAAGACCAAGTATTGTTCTTAGTTGAAGTTGTGAAGAAAAACTAAGTATTTTGTTCGGGAAGTGTGTTCTTCTTTTATCACGAGTTTGGGGTAAGTTTTATCACTAGGTTTGTGACTTGTTTTGAAACAGTAACTGGGATTGGGACTGTTTGTTTATCACTGTGGTGATTGGGAGTGAGATGTCGGTTTCTCATGTCTAGATGTTGATTTCTAGGTAGAAGTTGCACTGGATAATGATTAGGAGAAAGTTGTAAACTGGGACTATTTAGCTTTGAATTGATACTACTCATAGTGAATTTCCTTCCTGACTTGGTAGCCCGCAGGTTAGGTGTTATTGCACTGAACTGGGTTAACAATTCCATGTGTTATTTACCATTCTGCAATTTAATTCTGCATGCTTTTCTGTTTGGTAAATATGTGTTATGTCAGCAGATGATGTCAAGGTATATGTCTTAACATTATGTTTTGTGTTGAAAAATTGGTCTTAACTTGTGATTTGTGCTGGTTTCCATTATATGATTTATCTTTCTGCATAAACTACAGGTTGATGCTATTATTCTGTATTAGGAGCAGATGCCACAACATCTGTCTTGATATCATGTTCTAATGTTGGAACATCAATATTAACATGTTTTGCCTATACTAGTGTTGCACCCCAAAATTTGCCCATCTGATTTTACTTCTAATTGGCTTAAGCTATGCATTTCATTCGCATGTCTCTATTAGGTCATCTAACAGATGCATCATTGATCAATAATTTTGACTTGGTATCAAGGATTTTAAAAAATTAAGAGTTCATCTGCTTGAGTTTCCTGAGTTTCACCAATTAAATATGAAATTAAGTGCTCATATCTTTAAGTTTCGTCAACAAGGGATTTCCTCAAGGAGAATCACTTTTGCATCAAGATCCTTTGACATAAGCCAATATATTAGCTAAGACACGAGACATGATGTGTGAAGTCATTATAATTAAGGCATTATTTTTATTCTTAAACCTTGGCACAAAAGGATAACTTGAAAATACATTATATTAAAGGCGTCATTCTTTCTAAATATTGGGTGCCTGACGCTCAAGTTTGGTTAAATTCAGTTTTGAATCGAATCAAGGGCCCACGCAAGAATTTTAGACGAAGACGGTATCTTGGGCTATTGATATTTGATAAGGTCACGGGGGTTCGACAAAAGCCTTGATTTCTTATTAAAGCCAACATTAAAAGGTTGACCTTTTCATCAAGATCATCTTTGACCACTTTGTGCTTTGAAGAAAAAATTGAAGGATCAAACTTATGCATTGGAGGGAAAATAAAATTTTCAAAGTTGGAATTCAAAAGAAGGTTTTTACAATTTCAAGTCTGCCATGTGTAAATACTATTCATAAGGTGTATTCATCTAACTGAGTATCACTATTATTACATTTTTACTCTTACTGCATAACAACAAAAATTACACAGAAGAATTCTTTGCTTTAGGCGTCGCAAGTAGGATCACCGAGCTTCATCGCCATGTCATCTCAACCAAACCCGAGTATCCTCCCTTTAACTTCTTGTTCTTTCATCTACATGGCCATGCCCATAACCCAGCTTGCTACCCCTGAGCTAACTCCAAGTTAAACTGTGTTCCGCAATTTCTAGCTCCTTGCTGCACACAATAATAACAAAGGTAACCAAAAGACCTGCACCAAACACACTGAACCAGTTCACAAACTTGCAGCAATTCATAAAAGAAAAAGAACCAGAAAAACCAATTCAAAGAGGGGAGCTCAAAACAGCATTCACCATTCAAAAAAATCCAAATTTCTAAACATACATCTACATCTAAACACCAACAGTCCATTCACACATTTCAAAAACAGTGCCCCTACATCAATACCAATTTATCTCAGTTCCAAACCATATAAAACTCAAGACATGTCCACCAATTTAAATGCAATCTTTATATATCTATACCCCTCAAGACAGTTTGTACTTGGGATTAAAACCCAAACCTCATACTTCAGGATCCAATCCTCTAACCTATTTACCTTACCAAATAACATGTAGACTGAGTCATCACTTGACCCTTAAAACCAGTTGCATCACTAATGGAACAGCCAGCCCCTGCATAAAAGGAAAATGGCATCAGTTTAGAAGAACAAAAGAGCGACTTGACGGAAAATCCCATAACTTTCAATAATTTGGTACACTCAAGAAGCAAATTCAAGCTGAACCGAACTCCCGCAAAACCGCAAGTCATTTCCAAATTTGCAACAATGAGACAGTCCCTGCATCATACAAATCCACCAAGGAAAAACCTGTTACAAACCTGCACATTCACAAAACAAAACTCAGTTTCACATAACAGCCCCAATTACCCAAAAAAACAGAATTTTTCCTAACTAACTCTTAACCTTCAGTTTATCTAACTCCTAACAAGTTCCTAACAGATTCTTTATAGCCTCTAACTGTCACATAACAAACTTTCTAAACAGTTTCTAACATCCCTAACCAACTAACAACCCTAACAGATTTTACTAGAACTATAACAGAATCAGTTACACCACTAACAGATTTTTTTAACAGAAAAAGGAGGAAGAGTTCAAAAGGATACAACAGAGAAATTCAGAGGAACAAAACCTGAAACTCTATATAACTGAACCTTCACTCAGCTTCAAGGGGTCTTCACCATTTTTCACACTTCATCACCATCTTCACTTCACTCCCATTCTTCATCTTCACTACTTCTTCTCCTCCATAATTCAATCTCTCAACCACCTTCAATTCTCCACCACTGCTACACCATAATCATTCTCTCTCCCTTACCTCCACTAAAAGCTCACGAATCCACCATTGGTAGAGCTTCAACATCTGAAGCTCTTATCAATTGAGCTCAGCCACAACCTCACCACATCCTCCGCCGCTGCAACCTCTCATCAAGCTTTCAACTCACGCACTCTCTCTGAATTCATCATCTTCATCACCTTCAACTCATCATAACAGAATCTTCAATTTCTCCTTCGGTTCATCTTCAACTCACCTTCATCATTATCGTCACGAGATTCTCAAGCTTCAGAACGAGACATCACAAAATTCAGAAGAAGAAGAAAGAGAAGAGGTTATTTGAAAAAGGAATTCAAAAGATTACCTGAAGGATTCGCGGTACACAGATCAACTCGGAAGCCCCGCCGGAATTCTTTAATCTTTCTTCTCCGACGAGTCCAGGTAAGCTCCATCTTTTCGTTCTTCTTCGCACCGCCTCTTTATTGTGAGGTAGATTGAGACTCCCTAAATGTTTCCCCCATGGCCGTATCTTAGGTTTGATAGTCGTTCACGTTTAAATTCCTCCGCTGATTAGATCTAGGGTTCACCTCATGTCCCGATTTAGAGCAATAGGTTGATTTTTTTTGGAACTGAGGACAGGCGAGGATAGAGGAGCGTTAGGGCGATGTTCCGGTGGGTTCAATTGCTAGATAGGGCGAACTTCGCCGCCTCCGGCGCGGCGGAGCGATTTCCGGCGAACGTCTTATTTGAAAGAGATGAGAGAGATGCAATAGAGAGTGTAAGTCGTGAGAAGTCGATTAGCCACAATACACATCACCCTAATTTCCCTTTCTATTTTCTATTTTTCTTTATTATTCTTTTTTTTTATTAAAATCTGAACAAAACAAATTCTGGATCACCAATCAGCCTTGGGCCAAATCACCATGGCCCTGCGCCCAGTTTCTATTCACACCACTATCTTCAATTTTCATCCCTGTTTACATTTTAATTTAGATTTTAATTAGATTTTTTGTCATTTCTTTTAGTGATAAAAATGCTGACTTTGCTTATTGTTTTTAGACTTTAAATACAATTTTTGACATAAATAATAATCACAAAAATATTAGTTTTGTTAGGCTAATCATTTTATTTTCTTTTTGCTTAATTAGAATCCCTTTGTTCCCATATAAAAAATCATAGAAAATAAATAGTATCTTTTAATTCATTTTGTACAATATTTTGAACCATTTGCTTTCATGTTTTGTGCTATATTTTCAAGTCATTCTTTTGGTCAATTTTGTGTGTAATTTTGTACCATTGTTTACTTGTGATTTTTACTTGTAATTTCACTTGTTTGCTCCCTTAAAATTTAGGACCTATAATCTTCACAATTTTAGGCTTAGTCTCCTTTCCCTTAAAATCCTAACATTTAGGTATGATCATAACATTAGACTAGTTTATCATTTTAGGCTAGTTTTTCTTCCCTTTTTCTTTTCAACTTTAAAACATCTAAAAAAGGACGATGTGAATCATGCTAATACTCTTTTTTCATAGTGGGAAAGAAATGATTGGGGCGTAGGCCCCGATGTATGTTCTTTCCTACTTAGTGAAAGAAATGATTGGGGTGTAGGCCCCGATGTATGTTCTTTCCTACTTAGTGGGAGAAATGATTGAGGCGTAGGCCTCGATGTATGTTCTTACCCGCTATTTAGAGAAATGATTGAGGCGTAGGCTTTGATGTATTTCTCTAATTTCTAAACACTTAAACTTTTAAGGCATGATTCAAGTCACAAATTAATTTCCCTTAAAAGACACCCAACCAAAAACATCTCAAAACATCTAATAAAGGCTCAGACCTAAACAAAGTAAGGAAGTGATGCGAAGCCTTGTAGTGGGTTTTCGTCCATCATGAAATTACACCTAAAAAACACAAACCAATCATCTATCTTCTCTCTCTTGCCTCCGAGGCATTCTTTCTCCCAATCGGACACGTTATTTCCGCTCCATTCCCAGCTTAAGACTCCAGAGGTCGAGCAGCGGAGTGCGAATGTAACTGTTCAACTAAAAAACACAAAAACAAACAAAAATATATGAGCCGAACTACGGCGCTCTGATTCCTGAAAAGGATACGTAGGCATTAGGTCACGGGGCCTAAGCGAGCACAACTATTTATAAACCTTATTTTCCCCGTGTTTCTTTTCTTTCATTTGCATGCATTCCCTTAGTAATTAAGCTTTAGATTTATACACCCTTTAGATAGCAACAAACATAGGTGGATACCATCGAGTACGATGGGCGTGAGGGGTGCTAGCACCTTCCCCTTGCGTAACCGACTCCCGTACCTTGATCTCTGGTCGCAAGACCTTTTCTTATCCTTTCCTTATTCCAGGTTTTCTGATATTCCTTTCCCGCTCTTTGGGATAAATATATTGGTGGCGACACTGTTCACAATTTCGCAAGCGTGCGACAACTAGGAATTTCATCACCCGTCCAAATACTACTACAAGTCAAGCCTCCTTAACTATGGAGTTATTATCAGTTAACTTCCCAAAAGAAGATGCATCTTATTTTCTATAATGTAACCAATAAGAACTCCATAGTTAAACATGCTTGACTTGGAGTTGTGTTTGGATAGGTGGTCTTCTGGGAAGATTTTGGGAAAGCATGTGAGTGAGGACAAAGCATGCTGAAAAAGACCCGTGTTAGTTTGTGAGGTCAGTCGTTAATCCTGAAAGCATTATAGGGTATTACATATTTCCCTTTAACCCGAGCTGTGATCTGTCTTTTCTGCTTTTCTACATAAAGGTGGTTTCTATCTATGAATCACATCTTCGCGCTTTTTCCCAAATGTTCTTCCCCTCATTATTTATTGTTGTTTTTTCTTTAAGATTCAATTTTACGTTTCCTCATTCGCCCACATCTTTCTTCCCAATTTCGCGATCACTTGTACTCCTAAATTTATGAGTGATTTCCTCAACTTCATGTTTGCTTCATATTCGCAGTTTTTCGAGGCAACATTCTCATCTTTCTCCCATTATTATTGTTCCATTTCTTCCTTTTAGCCATGCCCTACTTAGGAAACCCAAATGTTAATTTTATGTACTTGTCTAGCAGGGACGATATAAGTGATGTTTCATTGCGCACTAGAGTGATTAACTCAGAAGTATTATATGTTGTTCCCTAGATATGGTACTCCCTCATATGGTCTCATAGTGATTAGTGATATTTTTTATTCTAGGAGAGGCTTTGTTGCTGATGGTAGCATATTTGTGGGTCGTCAAGATGACAAGAATATAAAGGGTTGTGCAGTAGAAGTTGAGGCGGGCGAACCTGGCAAAGTTTGGTATTGGGGATATTAATTATGGCTTCGCTTTCCCTGATATGCCTGTGGTGGACCTGGAGATAATTGATCAAAACCATCGTGATTTGAGGGAACACCTTTATATTAATGCCTTTAGGGACATGAGTGACAAGAGCCAAGTGATGGTCAAGTTAGGCAGTACCTTGAGTCTCTGGCACATTCTAGAACTAATGGTTATGATTTTCTTTTTGCATGTCTCTAATTTTAGAGGAGAACCCCAATACCATTTTGTTTCTTGTCTTAACGCTTTCGTCTCGTATATTATTATTTATTGAGTCTCCTTCATGATTGCACATCTCTGAATCAAGTTTTGAATCAATTTATTCTTTTAGCATGCATAATTCAATTGGTTGTATATGAGTTTGATCATGGTACTTTTAGTCAATTGGTTGAGTTAGTGGAATAAGAACCATATGTGTTATTGGTTCAAGTTAGGTTGAAAAAAATATCAAAGTATTTTGAAAATCAAGAAAATTTTGAGATTTTATGTTCATGACTCAAATCATGTAAATATCCTAACTCGAATCAAATTGAGTTGGGGAAAACCGAAGTTTTTCAAACTTTGTGAATCGAATCATAGTTTTAACTTGATACAAATCAGGCAACTCTGTGACTCGAATCACAAGTTGCTCTTGACTAGAATTAGACAGATCTGGTTAGCCTCTGCCTCATTTGATTCGAAACACGCTTTATACCTTACTCAAATCACACTATTTTCCATATTTTTCTGTTTGACTCTGTCTAAATTGACACGAATCAAGCTTTATACCAACTCGAATCATAAGCCTTCATGACTCGAATCAGAGATATAAGGTGACTCGAATCACACGAAAAAAATGGGTAAATTTCTTTATGAAATCCGTTTCACTCTATTTACTCATTTGACTCAAATCATGAAATATTTATACTCGAATCTAACTAATTTTTCCATCTATTTTTCTGCTTAATCTCGAGAACATATAAATTTGTTTTGTTATCTTATTTTTAGAAAGCAATTTCATAATCTACATTGTGATTTTGGCAAATCAACACCCTCTCATTTCTTAAAACTAAAAAACTCTTGCAAACATAAATTCTTTCATCTTCAACCTCTAGTTTGATTTAAGATCTTGACCATGGAGTTTTGTAATTGTTAAGGGAGACGTGTCTTGAAACTAACCGTTCTTGAAGATTTTGGCAAAGTTTTTCTGGAAGTTTGCAAGATTAAGGTTGTTGTCATTGGTAGTGACAAATGCAAGTGAAAAGAATGAGGTTATTCTCTCTAGATAATCTTGGTAGTGACTGTGTGGAAGGCTAAAAACAAGGTGGAGTTCTTGTCAATTTACAGACAGTTCAACGCTTAAGAAATCGTTGGGATCAAGGGCATTTTCCACACACGAAGACTGCGTGCATATTGGTAAAGCTGAAATATTCAAGAAGCGAGAATCGAGTAAAGATTTGGTAGAAGATTTTAGTATTAAATTGTATACAAGTCAAGATCAAGATAGGAAATTTATTTTTCTCAGCATTATTGTGGATTAGTGATTGTATGAACTCTTGTAATATTTGTCAAAATATAAAGGAAGAAAACAGGTCCCAATGGGGAACTATTGAAGAGTGGAGTAGACTCGTGTGAGGATATTAAAGCTGAACCACTATATATCCAGATACTCTCTCTCTCTCTCTCTCTCTCTCACACACACACACACACCCACGCACACTCTTGCAGTTTAATTTTTGTAGCATATTGCATGCTTAGGTTATCAATTATTAGCATGGTTTATCATTCATTTCAGTTGGTAGCAATTTATTACGTAAGGTTAGGTTTTGTTAGAATTGATACCTAATTGAGCTTTAGTGATGATTAAAATCTAGAAAACTAGTGTTGTTAGAATCATATATTGATTGAACCATTGTACAGGACACATCTCGTGTTATCTGCAATTACTCAATTAATCACCGTTTTTGAACAATATGTGAGATTTGTGAATTGTGTATTTGTAAATGTGGTTGACTTTCAATACAAGCATAAGATCTCTATTTTTTTATAGTAAGACTTCTGCACGTTTTTGAAAAACCTCTAATATTCTATTTTTGGAAAATCAGTATAATTTTTATTAGGGTCTATTCTGTAACACCCCATAATTTCCATTATTTAATTTAATTGGAATTTAAATTATTTATTTGGATAATTGGCATTTTGGTGAATTATTGGGAAATATTATGAAAATAGAGTAATTGGGCCAAGGTGATGATTAGTAAAGGGGAGGTGTTATTGAGTAGGCCTTTTACTAAGTTAATTGTTATTTTCATAAAATAAGGATTTTGGGAAAGAAAGAAAAGAAAAACCCAAAGAGGAGAAAAAGAGGAGAACTCAAGGAAGAACGTGAAAGAGCTTTGGAAGAGGAAGAACCAAGAACTCTTGCTAAGGTAAGGGGGGACTCTTTCGATTATCATCTATTATGTATTTATGGATGATAGAATTGAGTATGTATGTTATTTATTTCGATTTGATGAATGTTAGGTTTCGAGGTTTTGGGATAAATGGTGTAGATTGGATGCAATTGATGAATTAGAATGATTATGAATCATGTTGATGTTGAATAACCCCTAAGTATGGTAGAAATGTGTTAGAAGATATGAATTAGTTCTGTTTTGATGTTATAAATGTTTTGATACGAATTGGTTTAGATTGGAGAAGAGGAAGTACTGTTAAAATAGTGATTTTCTGCTACTGGGTACGCTGGAACCGGGTAACATGCCAGCTGTAGCAACCTGCCCTAAGAATATAAATTTTAGAGTCGCCACCTATTCTATCAGGGCGAATAGGAAACCTTACGAAGTTAAGAAATCTGGGTAAGTTATTATATTCAGGTCAAGGGAAGGTGTTAGGCACCCTTAACCCTTTCCTAAGATTTTGAGTTTAAGGTAATGATTTGTGGCTAAAATGTTAAGGCAAAGTTTATGCTTTCAAGGGTGAACGGTAAGATTCGAACCTAATTGAAGTTTTCGGGAAGGGGACTCGCCTTGGTTATCCAAAGTGCCTACGTACCTCCTTAGGGAGGATCAGAGTCAACGTAGTTCGGGGCAGGGTTGTACGCCATAGATTTAGTATGAATGTTGAAAGTGTATTTTAAATTACCGTATGCAGTTTGGCAATTGTCGCAGTTTTGAAATTCGTAGTTTATGAAAGAGATGTGTTTTGATGTGGCGTACAACCCTGATTATTATATGCTTTATTAATCGCGATGATCAATAGGTTTGATCAACATAATTAACAAATTAAATAAAGAATTGCTAATTATTCTAATCGATTGATTCGATTATCACCATTAGCAAATTGACGTGTTTTAATTATTTTAATTAGAAGGAAATTATTTATCGTTAATCATCGTAATCAATAGGTTTAATTAAAACAAATAACGAATTAATGAGGGATTACTAATCATCGCAACCAATTGAATCGGTTAAAACCCTTAGTAAATAAACCTATTTGAATATATTATTTAATTAATTAAATAATTGATTATTAATCATCGCGATCAATTAATTCGATCAAAACGATTAATAAATTGACCCTAATACTAAATTATAAATTAAATTAATTAAACTAAATCTAAATTAATTATTAGATACTAATCCTAAATTGTCTATTGGTTATTGGCTAGTTAAACCAATTTAAATTAGTTAACAAAATAGAAAAACAGCTAGCTAAACAAAAACAATGAAAACAATTAAAACAAAAAAAACCTGGGCACCTGATTGCATGTGGACGTCTTCTGAGTGTCCACGGTGGGCGTGCGTACTCTGAGCGTTAGATGTGGATTAAGGAAGATCCAGTGGCTGATGGCACACCGTGGCTAGGCATAGGATGCACGCACTAGATCCACAAACTCTTCATGACATTCAAATGTTAAAAAATATTGTCGCTGGGGAGACTCAAACGCAAATCAAAATAAACAAAATTTAAATAACTTAAAAAATTTTAAAACAAGGAATCGCGCCAAGCTTGCATAGTCATCTTCTTCATCTGTTTTTTTTCTTCTGAAAATTGGGGACTTTGGCTACGGTTTTGGGGTGTTTCCATAACCCTGTGAATTTGAATCTAACAAAAAACAATGAATAAATAAAATCCAAAGACATAGGTAAATTTTAAATTGCCCTCTAAATCCATTGATGGCCACGGTTTGGGCCAATTTTCCCTAATTCGAGAATCCCCAATTTGAAGCTTGAGTAACCTATCAATGGTGAATTACAGTTTCTGTACCAAAACTCAAATTAAACGCATCAGACACATTCCATACATCACCATGAATCAAAATATACAATCAAAACCTATTAATCACGCGCGAACAAACGAAAACGAAATTGAAAATATTGAGAGCAAACCGTGTCTTGGTGAGGGTGATTCGCGATGCAGCGACGCCTGGGAATAATTGGGAGAGCTTCAGGAACCTTGGGGGAGTGCAAAGGAGTTTTCAAAACCCTCTGAACTTATTCCAATCCTCCAAATCGAATTCCCCTTGTTCTTGAATTTTTTGAGTTTTTGTAGAAGGTTCTTCAGGCTGCCATTTCGTCCCCTCGCCTATGAAAATGTTGTATGTACATACAAGGTTGAATTAGGGCAACAAACTTTGCTTGAATCTTCATTGAATCCATAATTGCAATCTTGAAGAAATATGATTTGTAAAACCCTCCAATTTTGTCCAATCTCAATTTAATTCTTCCAATATTGCCTTGCACGAATATACATTGTATATGAGGTATAAATGTGATTGGATATGATTGGAATAAAGAGCCAAATCAAATATTTGATTTTTACTTGATTTATTTGAGTTTAATTACTTTTAAATGAATAAAAAATTCATAATAAATTAAATAAATCCTATAAATTCGTGGCAATTGAATTGTGTGTCTTGGATAACTTGAGGATCAAGATTGGATCTTAAAAACTTGGGACCATTTTCAAGAAAACTCATTTTGGACCATATTTACTTCACATTTTCCACTCAAATTTGTCCAACTTTGACAAGGTATATCTCCCTCAATTTTTAAGATATGGAAGAGTTTTATTACTTTTTGGAAAGCTCAATATGTCCTCTACGAGCCACTTTGGAACATATTTTTCATTTGGAGATTTTATCTTGATGATATTGCTCTTGACAAAAAATAGCTTTTTGCGATCTTCTAGAAGGACCTGTAATGTTTTGACTTATATCTCTTATGCGGAAGCATTTCTTGACCTTGGGCCCAACATCAAAGTTGTAGAAAAAAATTTCCTTGAAAATAAGATTTGATTGGGGAATTTCTGATAAAGCATGAGAGAGTTATGGCCAGTCAAAGTAAAGTTGACTTTTGCTTAGAAACCTTAATTTAGTAACTATAGGTTTTATTGATTTTTGAGCTTCCCTTGATGAATCATTATCAACCCTTGATAAAATAATGAATATTACTTAAAGATGTTGATGTTGACCACAAATCAGGAGTTTTGACTGTATGTTGACCATAGTTGACTTTTAGGTCAAACTGATCGATTGTCGACCATTTAAGCAGTTGAATGAGCAATCTTTGGAATTGAAGCCTGAAACTTGTCATGGAGGTGATTTAAATCCTAATAGATCATATGAAGCTTACTTGAGACCTTGATACATCCTTTCTCCTTAGCAAATCCAAAACCCTAATTTGAGGACCCCTTGATTAGGAAAGTGTGCCTTAGGTTAACCCTTGAGCCTTGAATCATTGTATGAGCTTGACATTAAAATGAGATGGGAAAATTTTGGGGTATGACACCTGCTATAACCGATTACAGGGTGGGAAAATAGAGAAACTGGGAGTTTTTTAGTGCTGTAACCGGGTAACAGCCCTGCTGTAACCGATTGCAACAGAGTTTGAATAATAGCGAATGCAGTGACGCTAACGTGTAACAACCATGTTGTAACCTGTTACACCTGACAGTTTTCAAAAATTTAATTTCTTAAATAGTTCATCACTTTTGAACCGTAACTCCGTTTGGGTCCCTGTTCGAAGCGTTAGAAAGCTAACAAAATTCTCTTGGTGATGAAAATAAATTGATTAGCACTAGATGATTTAATTGTTATGAGGTTGTGGAAATGACATGTAATTGTATATGTGTATGTCATGGATTAATGTTATTTAAAATAACATGTATTGGTATTGTGTATTATGTGCTAGTTGTGATACATGGAATTAATGAATGCTAATTTCTATGTATTGTTGTGATTTTTATATGATGAATGTATGTTGGACAAGTGGTGGATAATTTAATATGTTGAATTATGGTGATTTTCTTATATGTTAAGATGATATGGATAATTCTTATTTGCATATGTTTTGGTAATTGTGTGTATACATGATGCTTAAATTTATGAAATGTATATGTTGTCTTATGGTGGTGAGTTGTATGTTACATGTTTAAGTGTTAAGTGTAACAATAAGGTGGAATTGTGGCAATGTAATTGCTTTGTGGATGTTGTAATTGGATGTTGATTATGCATAATGTAATTCTGAATGGTGTTGTAATATAAATGCATTACCTTAGTGTTGCTTCGGTGAGTTGAAATATGATGATGATTTTTCATATTAATTGGTGTTGATGATTAGCATGCGATAGGTGATGCATGCATACATAATCATAATTGTGATTGTATCCTAGTGGTGTTGGATTAGCGGTAGCTAATTCCCATTGTTTGGAATTAGTGAGTGGATGTAGCCGTATCCTTGACGATGGTGGATCGGTGAGATGGGTTAATCCCATGGATTGGTACCACATACATGTAGTTGCATTGCATTATGATATATGTATTATTATAACATGAATGGAAGATATCCAATATTATAATGTGATATGATTGATTATATTTGGTGTGGTTGATGAATGTTTCTGGAAATCTAAATATATTGCAATTGGGTGAATAATATGCTTATGATGTTGTATTATTTATAAAATCATAACATTTGTAAATTGTGAATGAGACTCACCCTTACTGTTGACATTTTTCAGATTGAGGAGTGACGACTATTGAGCTTGGTGAGGATAACTTATAGGCTAGTCTGTTAGTTGCATCGGTGTCATGCTCTGATTTGTAACACTGGGGAACGTTTGTTTTAGAGTTGTTTGATAACTCTTAATTTTTATTTCTTTAAATAATTTTGTTAAGTTTTTGAGATGATAACGATGGTTTAACATTAGTCAACTTATGAACCTTATTTCCGCTGTGTTAACATGTTTCGGTGAATGTTACTTAATGAGTTCCTCGTGATAAACATGACATGTATTTTAAAAATGATTTTTTTGGCAAGTTGTAGCATTCTTTTTACATGTTACTCTGAATTATTTAATATATTATGTGGGGGTTTAGAAGGGTGTTACATATTCACCCTCTAAAGACCATTTCTCTACTCCATATTCTCACCCAAAAAAAATACTTGGAATCAAAACATTTCATTTTTGGGTGACATAATCAATTATACACTCAACATAATCGATAATGATACTTAATTAGCCCATGTATTATTTCCAAATTTATACCATGCTTTTTCCTATAAATAAAGGACTCATTTATCCGTTCAAATCATCTAGAAAATGAATTTTGATCCCTCTTTCTCACTCTTTACTCTTTTTCTAAAAAAATCTCTTTTCTCACTTTAGTTTTTCCTTAGTGCTTTGAGAGTAAATTTATGCTTTGTGAGGATCATTGTTACTGGTGTCGGGTAAATTTGTAAATTTCTCAAGAGTTTATTCTTTCTTGTGCAATATTTTCCTTATAAAAATGTGTTGGCTGGTTGTGAGATAAACCATTAAAAGCTTGTGTTTGGTTGTTAAGGTAAACCAAGTAAAAACTCTATTTGGTTGGGGAGGTCTTTGTTATTAAAATTCTCAGTTGGTTTGTGAGCTTAGCCATTTGTTAAAATATCTCTCTTGCTTTATGTGTTTTGCCTGTGCTAAAAGATCTCAGTTGGTTGAGGATGTCTTCGTACTTAAAACTCGAGTCTCGGTTGGTAAGTTAGCCATTGAAAAACTCATATCCTTGTAAAAGGAGGTTCTTTGGAATATCCTATTAAAAGTTCTCAAAATAGTCTCTCAAGGAGGAATTCTTGAGGAGGTAGGTCACTTCATTAATGCCAAACCTTTATAATTCTAGTGTTTTCTCTTATCCCTTAACTATTTAATTTCCATTGATTAATTTTTACTCTAATTATGTTTTCTTATTTTTGTTGCATTTACTATATTTGTCTAATAGAAGCTTTTTAAACTTAGTTTTTGAAAAGATTTTATTTTGAAAATTGATTTTCAACCAGACTCAATTCACCCCCTCTCATGTTTTGAGTCTCATGTTCAATAAGTGGTATAATAGCATAACTCTTATTTAAAGACTAATCATATCCGAAGGAAGATGATGACTACAAACACTTATGCTTTTAACACGAGTCTTTTCATGAATACACCTTAACCATTTGATGGTGATTTGACTTATGAAAAGCAAGATTTGAAACTTCTATCAAAGTTAACGATTTTGAAATGTGGAATATTTTAAACAATGGTTCGTTTATCCACACCTTCTCCTTTAATGATTAGGTAGTAAATAAACCTAATTTTGATTGGACCAAAGAGGATTTGATAAAATTCAAACTTTGTTTTAAAGTTAAATATCTTTTGACAAATACTTTAAGTTCTAAATTATTTTATTATGTTTCTACTTGTGAGTTTGCCAAGGAAATATGAGACAATCTTGAAATGATTTAGGGAGTTTCTCCATGTATAAAGCAAGAAGGAATAAACATAAAATTCCAAGAAGTTGAAACATCAAATGAATGTGAAGGTTATTTTAATAGATGGTGCTCAACCATTGGAAACTATCATAAGTTTCATATTTACATAAAATACGTAGGCACTTATTAACTTATTTTACAACCAATTGATACACAACCTCCAATTTATTTATGAAAAGTTAGAAAACATCAGTTTGGACTTTTCTAGTATGTATTAACTAAAAATAGGTAAAAAAAATATTGGAAAACCACAATTCACCGACAAAGAACAAGCTATATTAAAACCATGAAAGTCTAGGCTCGCTAGGCCCATCCATGTGCACGCTAAGGGCAGTCAGAAGGCCAGATGGCACGTTTATGAGAAAGTAATTTATGGTGAAGAAATTGTTTACTCGCTAGGAACAAAGGTGATAGAATTAGCAAGCTAATGCGGAAAAGGCCACCTATT
The DNA here is from genome assembly GCF_029867415.1 of Vicia villosa. Classification (NCBI taxonomy): domain Eukaryota; kingdom Viridiplantae; phylum Streptophyta; class Magnoliopsida; order Fabales; family Fabaceae; genus Vicia; species Vicia villosa. The sequence goes on along the minus strand of NC_081186.1, from coordinate 49,458,052 downwards.
ATACAGGTAGCATTACTTAATGGGAAAGAAAGCAGGCTCAATAAGCACAAGGTCAATGTGCCTAGCGAGGGGTCCAAAATATTTCCTATAAATAGAGGCATCCAGTTCATTGCAAAGTGAGTTTCGATAAAGTGTGGTAGTATAGAATTGGAGTAGGTTTACCTTGGTCTATAATAGGAGAATAAGAGGGGGCCTGAAGGCGGAATGGTTGCTCAAGTGACAAGGTAGATACACTTCCAAAATCTGCTTCACGAGATTACCGACAATTACAACAAATGTAGCTAAAATATCTTTATTGGGGGTTAGATGTAGTCATTATATTAATGTAATAAATAGGTCATGAAATTCTACGTAAATCTAATCACTAGTACAATAATACCTTTTTAGCATAGGTTGTTAAGTCAGTTCTCCTACCACCTGACTTAAGAAGTGACGCGGTGACAATTTTGTAAATATATATAACTTAGTTAGGTCAGGTGAATTTAAGACTGACTTAACAAAGGTTAAATAAAAAAATATATAATTCACATTAAATTCTTAAGTCACTCCTATCCATTAACTAAAGATGCACTATGGTAGTTTGTTGACCATTCGCAAACAAGTGAGCTTTTCTATTTGATGAATAAAGAACAAACTTTCTGGGTAACTATGTTTTTAAAACATTAAAATTAACGCGAAGCTAATGATGATTCATTTTTTTTGTTAATAGGTTCAACTTTGTCTATTAATGGTCCTCCAACTACTTCACCTTGAGTGAAACTCCGTGATAGAAGACATTTGGCTTACAAGGAGTGTGGTTTTCCGAAATAAGAAGCTAGGTACAAGATCATTGATGTTCATGGATATGGAAATTCCATTTCAAAGATACACATTTTTCTCTTTCTCAAGTAAGAATTTTCTCCTTTAATTTACTCTTGTTATGTTTGTTTTAATAAGCTATATGCCATTAGTAACACTTGCTAAACATTTAAAATCTTATAGTCCTTATTAAAATAAATAGCTTTTGCTAACTACATATCATTTGATTATTTATTCCCACTCAAAAGTCATTCTGTTTTTGACACTGATATATTGTAGTATTTACTGGTGGACTTGATTTGTGTGACAGCCCATATGATACTCCTCACCATCCCCTCTTTAGAGCGCTGCAGACACTGCACATGGATGACTATCACAACCCTACTTTCACGATAATATCTTGATTCTACCTCGATATAGTTACATGATCATCGCTATTATATAATATGTTGTTGCGATCTAGTCGGCCTTTGAATATATGAATAAATCATTACTAGCACTAGGTAGGGCTGTGTTGTCCTATTTTATCTTAAGAATTAAGCATTTTAAATCTTGTGGGCTACTTATTGATAGGATAGTACTGGTGGCTGTCCACGAAAACCATGGCATGACTTGCATTCTAAAATTGATGGTCCAACACCTTACGATATTCTGACTAAGTTTGAGGAGTGCTGCTTAAGAGTTGCGAAACTAACAGGGAAAAAGCGTTTGTATGATGACACCTTGGTCAAGATAAAAAGAGTCTTAAATATAAATTGTGTGTCTGATACTCCTAGTGTTTGTGATGATGATCCTGAAGCTTGGCATGCTCATGTTAGTACTGGATATATTTTGATTTTTTATAAGTAATTTAATCATCTCATTTACACTATACTTAAAGGAAACTATTGATTGTGTATAGCATTGATGCAAATATTTTGAAGTCTGAGATATATGGAACAAAATAATTATATGATGTTGAATTCTTATTATTTTTCCAGATGTACTATTTGATGTTGCTGTTAGTTCTAAAAAAAGTATAAATATGTGCCATTTCAACAAAACAAAAAATATAACTTGTTAGGTCGGTTAAATATATCCGATTTAAGAAAGTAAGTTCTTAAGTCGGTTCCAAATGCGACTTAAGAAGGAAAAACTTCTTATGTCGGCAGTTCTTAGGTCAGGCTCGGAACCATTTTAACAAGTGTTTTTTCTACTAGTGACTTATGCTTTAATATTTATGACTCTTTAATCTTAATGTCTATTTTAACTTGGCCACCTAAAACTTATTTTCAAGGTGTGACCTGACATCGAAAGTTTCATATCATTACTAGAAATAAGATAGTCATATATTGTATACTAATGCCTAGAGATAGGCTTAGGTTCAATATCTGAACGTACTGTAGTAGGATTAGTGTGGAATCTTGCAACTTTTAACCATTAGAATTTAATGCTTTGTGTTGGTCAATAGACTGATATACCGACTATAAGGTAATGCATTGATCTCACGGTGTTAAGACCGAAAGGAGATACGAATGAGAGCAACGTGTAGTAATATTATTATATGAGTATAGGAGCATATAATTAACCTATGGATGTGTATGATAAATAGGCAGTGAAGAAATCTACCCCTAGAAAGTTTTCTTACTCTTAACATTGAAATCTCCATTTTATTTTCAATCATTTATTTTTCAATCTTTTACTTTCAGACATCATGTTGGTCTTTTTGGATTGGTTGCATTATGAAAAACAACATGGAGTATGCTCAAGCTGGTTCTGGTGCAGAAGGGACACATGTGGAACACGATGTTCCAACATGTGTGCAACAACATCTGGTCTTTGACATCAGACAAATGTTATTGCAGTATTGGTTTAAACTTATTTTATCCAAGATTCACTCTACAAAGAAGATATATGAAGAGAATTAATTTGGATGTTCAATTGCAACATATTGAACACGATGTTTCAATATGTGTGCAATGCATCGTTTGGGCCTGGTCAACTGGCCATGATGGATGTTTCAATATTTTATCCTTGATGGGAAAAATGTATGCCATTTGTGTTGCTCATTGTGATAGTACCGTGAACCATTATTATAATAGTAATAATAATGTTAGTTGTTATATCTCTAAAAAAGCTGTAAGAGTGAATCATGTACGCACTGATGAAAATTTAGCAGATCCTTTGACGATAGGATTAGTTAGAGAGAAATTCTATAATACATCTAAGAAGATAGGGCTAATGCCTATAGAGAAATGAGTTGTTCATGATGGTAACCCAATCTAATAGACTAGAGATTCCAAGAAATAGGTTCAATGAGATAATAGAAACTCTTTATAAGATTTATACTATGTATGAGGGAGTACCTAGCTACAGAGTACTTTTGATAGACTCACCTATGAGATCGGGGAACTTAGGCCGGTTCCTATGAAACTTTGAGGAAAAACTCCTAGAGCCTTCACTAAACTAGGATAAACGTGCAGGGCCATTAAAGCACAAGCTTATTATAATACACCTTAAAAAAAGATTATGTGCGGATTTGATGACTAAGATAGAGTTCAAGACAATTGTGTCAGTCTTGTTGAACCAGGATCCTACTTGCTACAGAAAGATTCAAGTCGTAGACCTTTGTTTATGCACAATCATAGAAATATTTGACAGTAGTTCTAAAATCACTTTTTTTTAAAAAAAATTCAAGTGCAAGATTATGGAAATGAAAGGAGTAGTGGGGAATTGGAAAGAACTGATGACTTTAAGTTAGCAATAAATAAGCACAAGTAAGAACTAGTGTGTGTGTAGAGGTGAATTTAAAAAAGTTGATCCTACAATGGAGGGATACCGCACTTTAGTAGTGCTTATATATGTAAGGTTTGACTCTTGGGGCGTTTCCGAAGGAGTACACAATTTTGTGAAAGGGTGAGGATGCATCACGATAAACCATCACACGCGCCCTCCTCCACTGTCGTCGTTCGACTGACTGCTTCTTCTCGGCTCGGTTCAGTTTGAGCTTGGGCTTGGGTGATCCATTATTTTTTGGTACCCGAAATGGTGAAAATTATTTAATATCATTTAATATTAATTAACTTAATTACTAGTGTGTTGTAAATTAATTAATAATTATTAATTAATTATGGCTAAATATCTTTTTTGATCCCTTAAGTATTCCTCGGGGTCCATTCTGGTCCCTTATCTTTAAAAAGTTTCAAAGTGGTCTTTTAATTGTTTAAAAAGGTCCACGTTAGTCCTTTCCGTCCATTTTTTTCAAACGGCGTCAACTTTTACTTGGGTGGCATCTGACGTGGCACATGTTTGTACGCGTGGCATGTGTTCATCATCAAAGATCATCAAAATTATTATAAGAATTCCAAAATTTCGTACTTAAGCTGGATTTAAACCCAAACCACCTTACATACAAGAGAAACAACTTACAACTACATCAATTTACAATTGATGTTTATCTTACGCATTCTTAATTATTTATTATTAACTTTTTCATTATTAATTAATAATTACAATTCAAACAATTCTTCTTCATCCAATAAATAGAACAAAATTATTTTCTGAAAAACCCATTATATCAAATCTTTCATCTTCATCTTGACCTTTCATCTCCTTCTTCATAGTCACATCTACTGATGGAATTGTTGTTACAGAATAAATTAATAAAATGTTGTTCATTATTTCAATTTGAAGGGATGTTGTTGTTCAATACTACCCAAACAGAAGACAGCAACAGAAAGATTGACTCAATTTTCAACCAATATCAAACCCATAAACGTTGTTCATCATCTTCCTAGAAACTCGGTACCTAAATTTTACATCTTTAAAAATTCAATCATTATAAACCTAAATCAACAAAAGATTATTTATTTTCAATTATTCACGATTTTGGGAATAGTTTGAAGAATAAGGGTTTAGGAATTTCATCTGTTTCTATTGGATTTGTGTTTGTTTAGTGGAGATGATTGAATCTGATTTAATGCAAATTGAGATTATGTGTAGTTTTTGTAGATGATTGATTGGAAAGTTTTGAATTTATTACTGTTTTTGTTCTTTTGATTTGAAATTCAGAAAGATTTGGATGAAGATCTAGGATGATGGCTTTGAAAAGATTTAGGGAAGATTAAGATGAGTGCGAGTTAGTTCATTTGATATAATTATAAAGATATTAATATAAATTTAAATAATAATAATAATAGTTGTAATATAAATTTAAACTGATAATATAGTAAAAATAATAATAATAAAATAATAATAATGTTAATAAAAAAGAATATGAGAACTTTTTTGAAATACTATTATGTTGACCCGCACAGGATATTAACCATCTTATTATAAAATTATAAAAATATGAAAAATAACTAATTACATATTTAAATAAATTTATCGCAGGTAGACTCAGTATTTTTAAAGTTCGGTCTATCTTATTTCCACTCTTAATTAGGAATTAGTCGGAAAATTTATAAGTCATTCTACATATATATATATATATATATATATATATATATATATATATATATATATATATATATATATATATATATATATATATATATATATATATATATATATATATATATATATATATATATATATATATATATATAAAATATAATAATAAATGAATATAAAAGAAAATACTAAAGTAACGGCAAAGTATAAATAAAAATAAGTAAACCTTGATAAAATAAAATAAATTTTATAATATGATGTTTATTATAAGTTTTCAAGATAAAGTGAATTTTTTCGAAAAAAATAATATTAACTATAGAAGTTTATGGATGAAAGTTAGTTTTAATTAAATAAGTAAAATAAATATTAAAAAATTACTAAAAAGTGTTGCTTTTATTAATATATTTTAAAAATAAGAAATTAGTGAAAAAATGTTAATTTTTATAAAATTTTATAAAAATAAAATTAAATAAATATAAGACGTAATGTTTATTATAAGTTTGCAAGATAAAATTTAGTTTTATTGAGAATAATAATAAATAAAGAAGTTAGAGGAAAAAAATTTGTTTTAATTAAATTAATAATAAAATAAATATTAGAAATTATTGATAAAAAGTTGCTTTTATTATTTAATTTCAAAATTAAAAACTTTGTTCGAGAAAATTATTTTTTATTAAATAATTAAATAAATATAAGAAATTAGTAAAATAATTAGTTTCTACTAATTAACTAATAAAATACAATGAATTTAAAGGTTAGTTAGTGGAGAGGATGATAAAATAAATAAATATATAAAATAAAATTACGTAGTTATCAAATAAAACAAATTTAAAGGCTAGTTAGTAGAGTGGATGATAATTAATAGATAAATAAATAAAATATAAAAAATTATACACTTATCCCTTATTTTAATAAGATAAAATAAACTTATAAGATGATGTTTTACTAAATTAAAATAACATAGTTAGTGGGGTGGATGATAATAAATATGGGTAAAACTCAATTGAATCATAAGAATAGTTTTTGAATGATTAAGAAAGAATTAATTAATAAGATAAATATAATTAATTAATTAATTAATTAATTAATTAATGAGAAGTGCTTTCAGCTTGTCTGTTGTTGTAAAATTAAAGACACAAAAATATTAAAGATGGATAAGACTCAAAAATTTTGAGTAGTTAATTTGCATGGACTAAAGGAACCAATGTTGACAGAGTCAAATAAATGTTTTTGATTGAGGTAATTTAAGAAATGCTTTTGGTTTTGATGGAAGAAAACAATTAAGTAATTAAAAAATTGAAGTTATATAACTACTGCACAATAGGATGCAGGATATCATTTGTCTTTAGCTCAATTTTTCTTGAAGGCACCATAAACACTCCTTAATCAATACTCCTAATAAATAAATAGATTATACAATAAATAATAAATAAATGTTTAGAAGAAAATGGGTGAGCTATTTCTTACATTAATTGGAGATAAAGATCATTCTCCAATTGCTTGTTATGGTAACTGTGAGCAAGTAAGTTTAGTGGCCAAACTATATAAGTATTACTATGTGTGCAAAAGTTCACCAAAATCTATTGTTTTCAAATGGTATGTCTTTAAAGAATTATTTTATTGTTGAAGAACAACACTCCGCGATATGACTTTCAGGGCCGGCCCTGGCCAGGGCAACCAGGCCCACGGCCCGGGCCTCAAAAAATCAGGGGCTTGGAAAAAAAATATAATAAATATTAAGTAGTAAATAAAATGATTGCTAAAATTATAACATGTTTAAGCTATAGCCCAGCGGTAATTCTCTTAGTCTAGCAATCTGTAGCTCTTGAGTTTGAGACTTTTTGGCCAATATTTTTTACAATTCAATTTTTAATGTTTTGCTGATCCAGTTTGCCTTATACAACAACAATAGTATCTATAAAGGTGTTTTATGGTTTTCACATTTCCACATGAATTTCTAAAAAAGACATTGTATTAATATAACTATAAAATAATTATATATGTATTTAATGAAACTTTTCAATTTTTTAAAAATAAATTTTGAATAATATATATAAATTATTTAATTTATATTCAAAAAAATTTATGATATAATAAAATTTAATATATTATTATTTATGTTTAGTTCTATTATTTTTGATAAAAAATTATTATTAAATTTTTTTTATATAATAAATTAAAATATAAAAAATTTAATTTTGTCCAGGGCCTCTAAATCGTCGGGACCGGCCCTGATGACTTTAATATATATTTACACAACCTGCACATATGAAGTTTGTAGAATCTTGTGTTTCAAATCCATTGCTAAAAGACAACAAATCAAATAAAATAAAGTAACATGAAATGGATACGGAAAAAATGTTAAGCAAAATGGTTTTTAAAACCTACCCAAAAAGACGAGGAAAGTGGTGGTGTTGGAAATCAAGAGACTTCATTTGCTAAGTGGATATATATAGGGTAAGAAATTCATAGAAATGGAAATACGGGATAGGTTAGTGGACAGTTTTTTTTTTTTTTTTAAATCGTGGAAATAAGGAGAGCTTGTGGGAAGTATAGAATAAAAGGAGAAAAGATAGAAGATTAGAAAAATAATAATAGATGAAATTGAAATTGTGAAAAATGATGAGAAGAAGGTTGGATTAATAGATGAAGTAGTAAATGATTATGTAAATAAATAGATGAAATAATGGAATTAGTGGAAGCTATAGAAATGATAGAGTGGAAAAGTTTTGGTGGGGTGGTTAGGTTTTTTAATACGTGAAAAAAATTTATATATAAAAGGAAGAGGGTAGTTAAGTTTAGGAAGAGGATGGTTAAGTTTTAAGAAACATGGATATGTTTAATAAATAATTAAATAAAATAATAATAAAATTAATAAAATAGAAAAGGGTTAGCTAATAAAATAATTATTTTAAGAAACATGGGTATGTTTAACAAATAATTAAATAAAATAATAATAAAATTAATAAAAAAGAAAAGGGTTAACTAAAAAATAAATAATAAAATAAGTAAATAAAATTTAAATTTAAATTATGAAATTACAAAATTAACCTCAATTTTGGCTCCAAAATTATGAAGAGACTTAACAACTTTAATTAATAAGATGATTAGAATAGTAATTTGAAATAATAACTTCAATTGTGAAATAGTAATAATAATAATAATAATAATAATAATAATAATAATAATAATAATAATAATAATAATAATAATAATAAAATGGAAGGAAACAATAAACATCAATTGTGAAGTAGTATGGTGGAAAGTTGCTACATCTTGCAAGCAAGATGTTTTGGGTGTTTATTCAGAATTTTAATGAACTGTGCCAAATCACGTGCAGCCACGTCATATGTCACTCAAGCAAAAGTTGACGCGTGGACCTTCCATTAATTATTGTTATGATACGGTAACCATAGTTTTTAACCAAGCTTCCACGATTTTGCCTTGCCTTTCAAGTTTCTACATTTCATTGCGTAACGTCTAGTTTTGGGTCGGATCCGCTTTATTATCCCTCATGTTTTTTCCTATTCAGATCTGAATTTTGCCTATAAATAGAGACATTCCCATCTTATTTTCTTCATTCAAGATTTTCGCATTTTGAAACCTTTCTCCTATCTCTCGTCTTCGCTTCATGTATAAATTTTCTTTTCTATTTTTATTTTCGAGTGGATTTTTCGTTCCATCTGCAACAAGTATAAAAACCAAATACTAAGAGTAATATTTATACCATATTTGACTGATCATTGTGTCATTAGAGGATGTAATTCTAGATGATTACTTATAGTGCAAGTACTAAATATAGAATTGAACTATTTTATCTTGAAGACATCGTTATTAAATGATTGTTTTGCATAATGTCATAAGACGTCTTAATGAGTCCGCGACTCAATTCGATAATTTTGTTGATACAATTTTTCAAAACCTCAAAACCACAAAAAAAGCATATAAAAAATACATGAGATCTTTAAACTTTCATACTATGCACGTACGTAAGAGATAATATTTATTGACTTTTTTTATTATTACAATTTTATTTATTAATTTCAAAAAACTGACAGAAGTGAAATAAAGAGTTTGTTTTCTTCCATGGCTCCACTTTACTACACTATTGATAAGACCTGTGCATTAGAGAGACAGAGAAAGGAGATTTCATGATGTGTAATTTGTAAAGGGGGATATTTGTATCTTGACAGATTAATACTGCCACTAAAATTAAAGCTTGAGAAAATCTCAAACATATATTCGACCACTTTTTTTTAATGCTCTTATAATTCTCTTTGCATAGAACCTTCTCCACTATTATGGATCGCCGACATTGAGAGAATTGAAAGGGCATACATACTTTTGATTGTGTGCTTCTCTTTTCATAGAAGCTTCTCTCATACGTGGTGTTTGATGAAAAGAACCAGAAGAAATATAATTTAATACTACCTCAATTTTTTTTTTACTTTAAGTCATCACACGTTTTATTTTTTTTTGTCGAAATAAAAAATTCAACAAGATAGATGGTTGAATCCCTAGAGTTTTATTTGCGAGTTTGTAAGGAAAGAGAAAGGAAAAGGGATGAGATGACTTCTGAAAATATTTTTTTTAAGAATATAAGAAAATATTTGACATTTAAAAAAAAATGATTGTGTATAAACACTACAAGAAAAAAAAAATCAAATTTGTCAGGGACTAATCCCCTAATAAGTGGTAAAAACCCCTCACAAAAATAAAATTTGCAAGGGGACCGCTCCCCTAAGAAAACAGGGGGTCGCAATTCTTTTTCCGAGGGGTTAACCACCTCGCTAAATTATCAGGGGATAACCCCCTCGCTAATTGGCAACTATTTTTTAAGTCTGCACCACGCACACTTAATAGTTTTGGAATACCCTCCAGTACAATACATTCTCCCATTTTTCTTCTTTCCACCTGAAACCTTATACCAAGTCTGAAAATCAATACTAGGGTCAACAGGATACCCCGGTGGTGGTTCAGGTATTTCAGGATGTTCTGACAACTTTATGGCAAGTTCTCTATCAAAATTCTCCTATAAAAAAATTAAATGTTATCATGATTCAAATAAACTATGTACATATAAAAGAAATAAATAAAATGTCTTTAATATAAGGAAAACTTACTTGAGTGATTTTTGCGCGCTTGTCAACAAACTCTCCATTTATCTTAAGATGAGTCTCCATGTGGAGCTCATTAAGAAGTGGATTTCTACCTAATTATTCACGCTAAATAAGTAAAAAAATAATTAGTTATACATAATGCACTATTTAAATGATAGATTTATTAAAAAATTAAAAAACTTATGCACCATCCTTCGTGTAACTTCAGCCACACTAATACTTCCTGCTACGTAGTTGTAGCCACCAACTTCAGATGCTCTATTTTTCTTTGCCTGCTCAGATATTTCCTTAAATTTATCAGAATTCCAATGATCAATAAGCTTTGGGAATATTTCTTCTCCTATCCAACGTGGACGTGTCCCTTTTGTTTCCCATTTAATTCTAACATTTCTCATGGTATTAGAAAACCGAGCAGAACATTTTAAGTGAAAGTTTTCTTTAATTGCGGCCTCATCTCTAACATCCCAACAACATTGCTCCTACATTTTTGTATGAATTTAAAAATATTAAGTATAGTATAATCATGAATATCACAAAAATTAAAAAGGAAATGTCAAAATGAGTAAGTAAATTATACTTGAAATGCATGAAACCATTTTTTCTTATCATCTTCATGTACAGCTCCATAAGACGGCCAGAATTGTGTGTACTTCTCTTTAATAATCTTTGTTATGATCGATACTGCCTGGTGTGAGGGAACAATTCTAAAAAACAAAAATATTGAGTTAGTATTGATTAAATAAAACTCATATTTAAAATATAATATAAAAACATAAAAACTTACGATCCTGAATCGGGATAAATGATTAGTCTGCCCTCACGATACTTAATTTTTTGAGTCGCATTTTTTTTCAAAATACGCTTCCTCCTCAGCACTAGTATCTCTAGGAGCGCTGGTATCTCCAGGAGCACTGGTATCTCCAGGAGCATTGGTATCATCCTCTGAAGGTATGGGTAATGTCATGCTAGATCCACCTGTCTCCATATGCATAGGTAATGGCATGCTACTAGATCCACCTGTCTCCATATGCATGGGTAATGGCATGCTAGATCCACCTGTCTCCATAGGAAAATATGTGGGGTAAGAGTATCCAGGAGGACAAAAAAAACTGCTGGTGTGAATGGTGTGCATCCAGGGGGCGTGGATAGTAATCGAGTGAAAGATTCAGACATGGGTGGTGTAGGATGCATAGGCGGTTGAGTAGAGCATGAAGTAGAATGTGGCATAGTAACGAACATATCTGAGTCAGGAACCTCCTCTACAATGAATCTGGTGCAAAGAGGCTTTTGTTGACCCTTACCTTTTTCATCTCTTTTGGATGGCATTTTTTCCTATTACACAAGATAATATTTGAAAGATAATATTGCACAAGATAATATTATCAAGTTAATATTACATAAGATAATATTTGAAAGTTAATATTCCACAAGATAATATTTGAAAGTTAATATTACACAAGATACTATTACACAAGATAATATTACATATTCAATTTATTCATCATCATAATCTTCGTTGTCTCCATCGGATCTGATATTATTATCTTCAGACTCTCCTAGCTCTTCTTCCATAGGATTTGTTGACAACAAGATTGTTGCGTCAACTTGTTGACCCTCAACTACAGTATCACACAAACTTACAATCTCCTCAATTTTAATTACCTCATTAACAGGTGAAATCTCATCATGTTGGTATGCAACATCTTCCATTAATTCATCAGTCTCAATGTGACCCATTGGGTTGGACTTGATTACAACACACCATTCTCGTTTGCATGGGGTAATTGAAGGATAAGATACATAATAAACTTTCCTAACATTATGTGCCATAATGAAAGGGTCATACTCTTTGTACTTTCTATCTCTTTGAACCTCAACAGTGTTATATTTTTTATCAATTTTTGTTCCTCTGGAAGATGGATCATACCTGTCACAATAAAATAAGACAACTTTATTTTCCGAGTCCATATAATTATAGACCAACTCGTAAATATGTTTGATAACCCCATAGAAGTCATCCTCACCACCCTCTATAACTTCTTTTACGACTACACTACTGTTTACGATTTTCTTCCTTACACTCCATTCCTTAGAGTGAAATTTGTAGCCATTTACAAAGTATGTGTGCCATTCATTTACACGTTGACTAGGGCCTTCAGAAAAATTTCACAAATGTATTATTTCAGGACTTGGTGCAACAATACATGATAATTGTTGCTTGAACCATGTTGGAAAATAGGCATGTGTGTAACCAGTTGATGGTTGTTCGCCCGTGCTTTGATAGTAGTAGGTACCAAATGCCCTATTTCGAAAAAAATAGGTTAGAGAAGGTAATTGAAGGATAAGGTACATAATAAATTTGCCTAACATTATGTGCCACAATGAAAGGGTCATACTCTTTGTACTTTCTATCTCTTTGAACCTCAACAGTGTTATATTTTTTTTATCAATTTTTGTTCCTCTGGAAGATGGATCATACCAGTCAAAATAAAATAAGACAACTTTATTTTCCGAGTCCATATAATTATAGACCAACTCCTAAATATGTGTGATAACCCCATAGAATTCCTCCTCACCACCCTCTGTAACTCCTTTTACGACTACACTATTGTTTACGATTTTCTTCCCTACACTCCATTCCTTAGAGTGAAATTTGTAACCATTTACAAAGTATGTGTGCCATTCATTTACATGTTGACTAGGGCCTTCAGATAAATTTCGCAAATGTATTATTTCAGGACTTGGTGCAACAATACATGATAATTGTTGCTTGAACCATGTTGGAAAATAGGCATGTGTGTAACCAGTCGATGGTTGTTCGCCCGTGCTTTGATAGTAGTAGGTACCAAATGCCTAATTTCGAAAAAAATAGGTTAGAGAAGGTAAGTCTAAACCCAATAATTTGGCCTAAAACCCACTCTCTCCAAGTGACATTTCACTTCACTAGGGTCACTAATAATACTCCTGCAACCACACTTTAAACACGGACACCTTACCCCTCCTTCCCTGCGACAACATTCTTGAGCAAACGCATACGAGAGAAACGCGACAACTCCTTCAATAAAAAATGGTTTAAGCCCACGTCGTCCAGGAAACATTTGATTATACATCCAACTATGATATATTTGATAATGTTCTATACTGCACATGTGAATCATGTTTAATTTTATTAAATAAAATGAAGAGTGATCTATCGACAATTTTTTTAATATTTGTCAATATCATCATATGACTAATGTATATAAAATTATATTCAATACTTGTTTTTTTCTAAACATATATAAACTATATACTTGTTTTTAGTCCTAAACAAAACTACATAATTGCTTTTAAAATATATACACAAAAGCACACAAATTTGTGAGATATGAACATATATCTACTATTTATTTATATACCGTTTTTATAAATATATTGTTTTTATATCTTATTTTTATTACATATATATATATATATATATATATATATATATATATATATATATATATATAAAAGTTATATACTTTTTTCATAATATTTACTTCCTGTTTTATAAATAAAAATTATACTGTTTTTATTAATACAAAATAAAAAGGCTAATATATTTATAATATATAAAAATCCTGTTTTTTATTTAATATATAAATACTATTTTCTAAATAGATATTATCTAACACGCATAAAAATATACCAAACATAAACTTATTTTTAATACTAAATATAAATTTTATTATTCATATTAATATACTACATTTAAACTATTAATTACGAAAATCAGTAAATATATTATTTTTGACATCAATAAATATGTTATTTTTTAAAATAAATAAACTGTAATTAAAATATTTATTTCGAAAAAAAATACAATAAATCTATAGATTGAAAAGAATAAATGGTCTAGATTTGGAGTAAGTTATAATAACTTACTCCTGGAGTAAATATAACCCTCCTCATATATATATATATATATATATATATATATATATATATATATATATATATATATATATATATATATATATATATATACTTCCATCATAAAAAACATACATAAAAAATTTATAAATTTTATATGTGTACAGCTTATTTGTAGACAACTTTGGTGTAGACTTTGAAGGTTTCCTTGAAAATATCCAAGTTTTCTTCCAATATTTTGTCTTATATGATTCAATTGTTATATAAAAAATAAAAAAGAAAACAAAAATTAGAATATACATTAAATCAGTAAGAGTGTATATTATTGTTGAGAGGAAGTAGAGGAGAATTTTCACCTGCAAAATTATAGTATTGTTGAGAAGTGCAAAATGATAGTGTTGAGAAGTTGAGAGGAAGAGGATTAAGATTTTTTTTGTTAGAAATAGAGGAGGGAAACAGAAATTATGAGAGATGGGTTTGAAATGGATGTATTTATTAAAGGAAGATGGGATATTGGTGGAATGGTCGGATATTAATGAGGTCAGAAATCAGCGAGGGGCAGCCCCTCGAAAATAAAACGGTAAAAATAAGCGTGGGAGGACCCCTCGTTAATGGTCATCTTGACAATTGGGACTGCACGTGCAGTCTGCCAGCAACAGGTGATAAGACAACGCTGTCTATTTACGAGGGGTTGCCCCTCGCTAAAATCAGTGCCAGGATTTCCTTGGGGATGCCCCTCACTGAGTGTAGCGTTAGCTGTCAAATAAAAACACATTTTGGCGCCACTTTTGTTTACTTGGGGTAGCCCCTCGCAATGCATATTTTCAAAAATCAAAATTTACCTCTTCTTCTGTTTGCGAGGGGTATCCCCATGGTATGTGCATTTTGTTTTTTTTAATTGTGTGTTACGAGAGGTTTAACCCCAAACAACGTCATTTTATTTGTGGGGAGTTTTACCCATGGCTAATTCCCCTTGCTATTCATAGGATTTCTTGTAGTGAGAATGATAAAATAATGCTTATTATTACTATATTTTTTAACTTTTAAAACCCCCCAAAACTCTCATTTAATATAAATTTTAAAAAAAACGAAGGATTTGATTAGCGTAAACGTGTAACAAATTTATGATTTAACTATTAAGGAATCAGTCAATATAAGAGTCTATATGATGGAAACGGTGAGAAAGTCAAGTGTTGATATTTTAAGCATTACTATTTTATTCATTGTGATGTATTATGCAATGTAATTGTTATCATTGTTTGTCTTGTGTAAATTATTAATTGGATTCTTTTAGTAGTTAGTTTTTAAATATGATTAGGATGATATGTATTGTTTTTTTAAAAATTTATTTTGATACCTTTTCTTATTTATTTTTTTTTATTGGAAAGTGATCTTCATTAAAGGAAAGATCCCTCGAGGGGAAAAACATCAGAGTAACAAGGGGGATCCACAGTCCAAGATCTAGCCCCAATAGTTTTGCCCCATTTTACAAGATTATGGGCATCAGAATTTAAGGACCTACTGAAATACATAACATAGCAAAAAGAAAAGCTATTACATAATTCTCTAACATCACCAGCAATTAAATCCAAAGCAGCCACAAAATTCATAGAATTAATACAATCCACCACTGAAGAGGCATCAGATTGTATCAAAATTTTGTTCAGGTGAAGCTCTATGGCTAACTGCACGCACCATCGGATGGCCAGCAACTCAACAAGAGCAGGATCAATGCTCATATCGTCTCGTCTGCATGCTGCATAAATTGTCTTGGAGTCCCTGGATTTAATCACGCAGCCAAACGACACCACCCCGTCGATAAAACACCCTGCGTCTACTTGAATAACAGCCAGATCAGTAGCCTGCTTATCATCTTTCCATTCGCTAGGTTCCTTAATACCCTTCTTAATCACCGGATTAGCTTCGTTGAACTCAGCCACAGAGTCCCACGCTTCCAAGGCCACTTTCATCGGATCCTTGTGAAGCTGTTGGAAGTGCATAAAGTTTCTAGCATTCCAAATCTTCCAGAGTAAAGTGCAGAGCAGTTGAGACCGAAGGCTATCAGAGCTATCGAGGCACAAAACCAACCAATTCAGAATATCCATGTTAGAGGGGATACGAGCCCCTAGAGGGGAGGAGAAGTGGACAATTCTAGATAACTCACATTGCAAGAACAGATGATTTGTAGTTTCAGTTTCCATGCCACAAAAGGAACAGGAACAATCTAACCTGATTCCTTTCCTTGAGAGGTTTGCTTTAGTAGGAAGGATGTCTTTCCCCAATCTCCAAATGAAGTTCTTCACACGCGGATGAAGATGAGCTTGCCAAACCTTTTTCCACAAGTGTTCAAAATTCGTGCCCGAGGGTCCAGGCTTCTTACTGCTAGATACAGCTTGAAGAGCATGGTAAGTTGTCTTCCCTGAATAAGCGCCATTTTTCTCCCTAGTCCAGCATAATTCATCTTCAGGCCTGCGAAAAGACAGCGGGATACTAAGGATTTTTTGAGCAATCGATGGGCTAAAATTCTGCGTGATCAAAGGCCTATTCCAGCAGGTAAGATCATGATCAATGAGGTCACTCACTGTTGCGTCAATACTCACACTACTGTCTTGAGAGAAGGGCAGGCACCCCACAATACCTGGGATCCATTTGTCCTTCCACACCCTCACTTTGGATCCAGTACCTATCCTCCATGAAATACCATTAGTGACACAATCTTTGGCACTCAGTATGCTTCTCCAGGCGTAACTAGGGCTGTAACCAAGCGAAGCATCTTCAATGGAACAATTGGGATAATATCGGCTTTTGAAAACTCTTGCAAACAGAGAGTTATCCACTTTCAGCAGGCGCCAGAAATGCTTTCCCAAAAGACTGAGATTGAAATTTCAAACTCCCCTAAAGCCCATCCCTCCAATTCCTTTCGCGCACGCCAATTTATCCCACGACATCCAATGAATTTTGCGATCCCCATTCTTTGAACCCCACCAAAACTTGGCCAACATGCTTTCAATCTCCTGGCACACACCTGTTGGAAGCCTATAACAACTCATGATATAATTGGGTATAGCCTGAGCAACCGCTTTGATAAGAACCTCTTTCCCCGATCTTGACAGAAACTTCTCTTTCCACCCTTTGAGTTTCTTCCACACCCTTTCAATCACAAGCTTGAAAATCTCCTTCTTCGACCTACCAAAAATAACCGGGAGCCCTAGGTATTTAGAGTGTCTCGCCACAGTCTTTATTTGAATCCGGTTTTGGATCATACTCTTGACATCATCACGCACATTTCAACTATATGACGCTTCGGACTTCTCTAAGTTGACCACTTGTCCCAATGCTTCCTGGTATCTCCGCAGAATTTGCATAACAGCCAAGCCTTCAGTCTTGCTCGCTCTTGTAAATAATAAGCTGTCATCAGCAAAGAAGAGATGAGTAATGGTAGGGGCTTTTCTAGACACCTTGACACCATGGAGGCTTTTGTTTCTGCTTGATTGCTTTAACAGACCTGAAAACACATCAGAACACAAAATAAATAAGTAAGGAGACAGGGGGTCTCCTTGACGGAGACCCCGTTCCGGAGTCAGAATTCTGCTAGGCTGCCCATTGATGAGTATCTGGTAGGAAACAGTAGAGATGCAACGGTGAATGAGGGAGATCATCTTCTCGGGAAATCCCATGGCTTTGAGCGAACCAATGATGAAATCCCACTCCAGTCTCTCGTAAGCCTTTGACATATCAAGCTTGAGGGCCATAACACCTTTCTTTCCTTTTGTCTTCTGCTTCATCCAATGGAAGCATTCCATAGCAACCAGAGCATTATCAGTTATTAGTCTACCGTGCACAAAATCGCTCTGTTCTTTCTCGACAATTTCCGGGAGAATCCTCTTGATCCTATTAGCAATTGTCTTGGTCACGATCTTCATTATAACATTGCAAAGACTTATCGGGCGAAAATCTTTTGGAGTCTTTGGATTCTTGCACTTAGGTATGAGGGTGATGAAAGTGTTATTGATATCTCTAGGGTCCTTCTCCTCATTCAAAATGTCCAGAACCATTCTGTTTACGTCAAAACCAACGATTTTCCAATATTTTTGAAAGAACAGGGTCGGTAGCCCATCAGGCCCAGGTGCCTTGAGCGGATGCATCTCATCAATAGTAGTCTTGACTTCCTCGCTGGTAAACGCAGCTTGGCACCAGTTGAAGCTATTCGAATCGAGCTTACCTTCAACCACAGAACAAACCTCCTGGAAATTAGTGGGGGCGGAAGAAGTAAAGATGTTTGTAAAATAGTCAGCCAGTATACGCTCACAATGGTCATCTCCCTTCCACCAGCAGCCAGCTTTATCCCTAAGCTTCTTGATGGAGTTTGTATTTCTTCTTTGGTTAGCTTTGCAGTGGAAAAACTTAGTGTTTCGATCACCCTGTTTAAGCCAGACCGCACGACTTCGTTGTCTCCACATGGTTTCCTCCGTTTGGAGAAGTTTGTTTCGTTGTTGCTCCAATGCCCGATAAGTCTCAATGTCTTCCTTCTTCCCGGACCACACACCATTCTCCTCAAGTTTTCCTTCGATTCTTTTAATCTCCTTTCCCACCGAGGCCAATTTGTACTCCTGGAATTCACCCTCCAAGTTTTTCATGGCTAAGAACTTGAGATTTCACTGTGACTGTCTGTTCCACAATCGGTGGATAATTTGCTCACATTTTGGGTCCTTGGACCAAGCCTCTTCGAACCTGAAAATATGATGCCTTCTCTTGTCTTGAGTTCCAACAGTAGCTTCTAAATCAATTCTAACAGCTGCATGATCAGAATTATATCGAGCCAAATGGAAAACCTTCACCGGAGCAAAAAAGTTAGTGAAGCCATCTGTTTCTAGGCCCCTGTCAAGACGACATTGTATGTTAGCTTCTCCTTCCCGCCCATTGGTCCACGTAAAGGGATATCCTTCGAAACCTAGATCCATAAGACCCGTAATATCCAAGGTATTATGCCCCTAAGAAAGCTGACCAGAGGATCTAGGATTACCACCTTGCTTCTCATTTTAAAAGAGGGTATCATTAAAATCCCCAACAAACAGTGCTCTCTCGCTACTCTTTTGACTCAACTCCCTAACCAGCTCCCATGTGTTTCTTTTCTTTTGTTCTTCTGGAAAGCCATAGATCCCATTGAAAGTCCAAGGCTCATCCGCCGAATCGTCTTCAACCAGCCCACAAATGTGATTCAGAGAATAGGACATGATGGACAAATTCATATTCTCCTTCCAAAATAGAGCTATTCCGCCACTTCTCATTCTATTGCTGCCAGAACAATCTACTGCCAAGCCCGAATCAAAACCACATTTTACCTTTATTACCTGCATCTCATCAATCTTAAGGCGTGTTTCCATGAGAAACACGATAGAGGGGTTTTCCAAACAGAGGAGCCTTAGCAAGGCTCGAACTGCACGGGGGTTCCCTAGACCCCTGCAGTTCCAGCTAATGATTTTCATTGGGGTAGGTAATGTTGGGTCTCCAACACTACCTCTGGTCCGTTGTTTGTCGCAGCTTCGCCATCCTTCTCCTGTCTCCGCTTCTTCTCCCCTCAATCTTCCAGGGAGCCTTCGGTGATCATGACCTCAATAAGTTGCCTCTTACTAGACTCGGCTTCTTTGTTCTTAATTTTCTCCTGAATTACTTTTTTCACTGATTTCCTCCTTGTCCACTTTTTCTTTTTTGTAATCCCTTGTTGGCTAATCCTTGTGTTCAACGTTAGTTTGGAGATATCAACCGCACCAAGAGACTCTGCTACTGATTCCATCGCAAGGTTACAGATTTGTTTCGCTCCCTCAGCTTCCTTTTTTCCTTCCGTGTTCGTAATTTCTCTGACTGGCTGCTGCTCCACTTCAGCCTCATCATCCTTCTCTTTGCCTTTTGAACCGCATTTACTTTGAGAAGAAGAAATGTTGAAAAGGCTCCTGCTACACGTTCCTGAGCTTGAATCTTTCTGTTGCTGTTCTTCCGTTGTTCTGGGCAGAGGAGAGGCCCTGAGCCAAAGACCAAAGGACAGGTCCTGCTCTTCAATATCTTCAAATCCCTCTTCACTGATGTCACCCAGGGCTTCACAATCCTTTAACTGGTGCCCAATCCTACCGCAGACAAAGCAAAAAGTAGGTAGACGCTCATATTTAAAATGGACCCTCAGAGTCTTGTCCTTGAACTTCACCACCGTGCCTCTTTTCAGCGGCTGTTTTAAATCCATTTTCACTTTGACACGGAGGAACCAACCGTTTTTATGTGCTTCTTTCTGATCCATCTCTTCGAAATCTCCAATGATGCCACCAATCTTTTTCTCCATAGCTTCTGTTCTGAGTATCAAAGGGAGTTCGTAGATCCGAACCCAGAAGACTCCAAAGTGCATATTCAGTGCAGAAGGTTGTTCTTCTCCAGAAATTCGAACTAGAACCAACAAGTTTCGGTCAAAGCTCCATGGTCCATTTCGCAACACAGTCTCTAGATCTCTCTTTGTAGAGAACCGAAAGAGAAACAGATTTTTGTTGAGCTCCTGAGTTTCAACTGGGTTCATAAGTTTCCAAGCACTAATCATTGTACTTGTAAATGCCCTCGAATTGAAGCTGTTGTCAGTCCAGAGTTTCCCAGCCAAGGTTCTCTGAAAAATTTCATCTCCATTAATCTCATCTTCTGCCGCTACAACTCCTTCTTCCTCTTCTTTAGATAATGGAATGTTCTTCCAACTCTCCATTGGAAAGGGTTCCAAGTGGAGATAGAGACAGGGCCAGCACGCAGTGAAGGCGACGAAAGATGATAGGCTCCGAAAAGACGGAGGAAAAAACAAGAGAAAGACCACCAACGAGGTGGAAACGGGTAAACCAGATGAATCTGGGAGGAGAGCCGCCGCCGCTAAACCCTAAACGGAGGGAAAGAGGGAGAGGGGAAAAGACATTATAAGTTTAGAGAGAGATAGACTGACTTCTCTCTAGACAAGTGGAAACCAATATATTTTGTTGTTGAATGATACCTTTTCTTATTATGCTTGAGTTTATTTCATTTTTTTGTTGTTGTAATTGATCTTTAAGACATATTGAAATTCTATTGTGCGTTGTTAAAAAAAAATCTTTTATCGACCTCTTTAGTAATAATTAAGAAATTTGTAAACTATGATCAAATTGTAAAATATAATTAAAAAAATTTGCAGCCAGTCTGTCAACCCGTAAGTAACCAGGATGGACTTGACTTTTGAACTCAGACACCTAAGTTGGTCCGCCCTGATTTTGGACGGACTTAAACGGAACAGACCAAAATGAGACAGACCGTCCGCTTTGCACCCCTACAAATAATTAGGCAGAGACGGAAGGCCTATCCGATTTAGGAGACCTAACTTCACCATAGCAACTCAAATGTGGATAACCTTAATCTTTCACAATGTCACACCCAAAAATCCACAACTTTTTAACACCCTCCGTACATGCTAACTTATTTGGTATATCCTAATCAATCAAGAAGTAGACATATCAAAAATTATCTTAGATAAGATGAGGGACATCATAAATTCAAATGTCAAACCTCCGCTACATTTTCTGGGATTAATCACAGGACTATGTAGAACATTTCAAGTAGACTTTTCAAAACATAAAGGTAAAAGGAGAAGCAGAATAATCATAATTTTTGGCCTGCTGTTTCTTGCACAAGATTTAAGCACACATTAAACATTACCAACCACACCCTAATATCTCTAGGTTCAAATTATTTTATACAACTCCCAATACACATATTAAAACTACCATCACATGTAGATAATAACAGTAATCACCAAAATATAACAAAAGCAGTTTTCAGGCTTTGGTGCAGACATCTCCATCACAAACCCATCCATTTTGGGGCTTCTCTTCTTCCTTGGCACCATTTATGTTTTCTTTGTCTCCCAGTGCACAATTTGGATGGAGATCAAAGTCACAGTCTTCACAGAAGTATGCCCAATCACGTCCCTCCTCATCGCAACCATCACAGTAATAAACCCTGCGGCGCGACAATATAAGCTCATGCTCATGTGTGTTGTGCGTCACCTTCTCAGGCCACCCCTTTGCAATTTCATCTTTATGTGCCTCTATTTCTTTTATTCTCTCCTCAGTGAAGGGATAAGCATCTGCCCCATAAAGCCCAACCAGATCTCGAGCTTCATGCGTGACAGTCCGGCCACTTGGTCCGATTGCCACGAGCTTGGGGATGCCAGATACCTTGAATTTGCGACTCAGCAATTCTTTCCTTGAGTCACCAAAGGGAAGTGCCAGCCATGGCATTTCCGTAAAGAATTTATCAAAGGAGTCTTGATCCCTGTCACTTGAGATGAAAACGACTTCTAGTGCAGCATTGTCTTGTGCCTTAATCTTATGGTATGCCTCAATGAGCTTTGGAAGAAATGCTCGGCATGGAGGACACCATTGGGCTGAGAAGTAGAGGAGGACGGTCTTCCCCTTTAATTCTAACACTGGAATCTGAAATGTTAATAAATGACAAAATGTTAATATCAGATTAAATGAGAGAATCATTCAACATAGTTAATAAAATTTATATCATAACAAGTTTTACCTTCTCCCCGCCATTCTTAATAACAAAATCCTGATCCCCAGACACCAAAAATGACTCAAGTGTTTGAGCTGCCTCCTTGGCCTTTGCTAATTCTTCTAGCTCACCAAACTTCTCAGGAGTGAATGGATATGCATCGATCCCGTGATCGCCAATGGCTTCAACAACATTAGTATGAAGAGTTTTCCCATCTGGCCCAATAATAACCAAGGTGGGGAGTTCTGATAACTCAAAGTACTGAATTAGTTTCGCGCAGGTTTTGTCCTTGAGAGGCAAGGATACCCAAGGTAAACTTTCTAATTCTTTCTGGAATGACTCTTCATCTTCATCAAGAGGTATAAACACAACCTCAAAATTCTCCCCATTTTCCTTCAGCTTCTTGTAAACCTCTTTAAGCTGTTGAGTAAATACTGTACATGGTCTGTATGAAATCACGCAAAAATACAGACCAACCGTCTTCCCTTCAAGCTCAGAGATAGGTGTCTGTGTGTACATGAAAAGATAGATTAGTTAATGAACCACTGAGTTGTATTAACAAAGAAACTACTATATTATCAACCATTTCTTATCTCATTTCTTCATCTACGATAAATAACTAAGGGTAATACTGACCAAAACCATAGTTAATATTGATTTGAACTTTGTAAATAAATTGAAAAGGAGCAATTTTTTCTACATAAACAACAACTATATCATACATAGTGATGTTACTAGCTTACTTTTTTTCCATCCGCCGATATCACAAAGTCTCGAGAACTCGAGACCAATACCGACTTCAAGGTCTGGTTTCTCTTAGCTTCCTCTTCTCGATCTTTCAATTCTTGTACCCTTTGTGATGTGAAAGGGTATCCTTCAGCTCCATACTCACGGACAATATCAACCCCGTCTTCAGCAACAACTTTGCCAGTTTCATCAAGCAACACAAGATGAGGAATGCCGTTGACATGAAACAGATCATCGAGACGACTGCGCGTCTCTGAATCAGAATAGGGTACAGCCAACCACGGCATCTTGGAAAAGTAGCTCTGAAACTCCTCATCATCTTCATCAGCAGAGAGAAAAACAACCTCGAAATCACCTTTTGGAGAGAGTTCGTTGTAGACTTCCACCAATGCTGGTGTGAATCTTTGACATGGACCACACCATGAGGCTGAAAAATAGAAACCAAGCTTCTTTCCTTTCAAACTGTCAATTTTCACCTGTGAAAATCAAAATTTCAAAATATAAGAAATAGTACAAATTAAGCTACCACTTCAAACAATACTTATAAACCTATGAAGCACGGACACCAGAAACACTGCACTGACGCTGAGACGTAAACACTCAGAGAACAATTTCAATGAAATTACAAATTGATGATTTATCAAATTGAAATTAAAAATTGATGATGCGTACAATTGCATGAAAATTCAACAAACAAAAAAAAGCTGGAAAAAGGGAAGAAGAGGAGTAACGGTGGAGGTGGTACCTGATCGCCGTTGTTCCGAATGAGAAAATCTCTATCGGGAGAAGAGAGAATAGAGTGAAAATCGTGAGTAACGTCAACAGAATCTGCCATTGCTAGTGGAGAATTGAGAGTGATATATGGGTAATAAGAGAGAATAGAGAATAGATAGCGAGAATTGCAAAACAAGGACTGCTTATTTATAGGTTGTTTGGAAAGGTACTTTAATTAGGGGCTAAGAAAACTAAATTATCTTATACCGCCTCTCCTTAATATACTAAAACTAAATTTAATAATCTTTAAATTATAATATTTAATGTATTTTTTTAAATAATGTTTAATATATTTTTTTAAATGTTTAATATAATTGTAAATTGGCTAAAGTACATTTTTTTTATGATTTTCAAATTTAATTTTTCTATCGGAAATTCAAATAACTTTAGTTTCTTTTTTATTTTATTTTATTGAAAATCGATAAGATATTTATATTTTAACTTTTATTTTTTATTTATCAAATTTTACAATAAATTTATGCCCAATAATTTATCATATTTTACAATAAATTTGTTATTTTTATTTAGAAAATGAAAATATCATTTAAGGCAAATATATAAGAGAGAATAAAAAATATTTAAATTTAAATAAGAATATCAACTTCTTAAATTAGATAAAATAAACACATCAGAATTATAATTAGTATGTCTTTAAAATTCTATACTTTGATTGTTGATGTTTAATATAGTATATATATTATATGAATTAAATTAAAAATATTTAATTTAGTATTAAATGTTTAATTTTTTATTTATAAATTGATGTGTTCAATAATTTTTGTTACTTCTTTTATTTTATTTTTAATTTGATAGAATATTAATGATAAAATTATTAGTAATGTATTTATTTATTTATTACAACAAAAAAATAAATAAAATAATAATTACAAATAAATATTTATATTAAGATAGCAAAAAGTGTTAAAAGTGTGAAAAAAAAACCTCACACAAGACAAATGCTACAACTACAAGTCTTTGTCACCCATCTTTTCCGACTAAAGTTATGCTTGTTTATTATATTTGAAAAGAAAAAAAAACTGTGCTATGCAAATATAAATAAGCTCAATTACCATAAATAGTAAATAAATATTCAAAATAAAACACAAAAAAAGATATGAGTCCGTCTTTCTAATAATAATAATAATAATAATAATAATAATAATAATAATAATAATAATAATAATAATAATAATAATAATAATAATAATAATAATAATAATAGGGTTAATAGTAGTTTACCCCTTGTAATATGAACGAGTTTCGGTTTACTCCTGCCGTTGCTAAAGGCAGGTTTTGGCAAATGATTTTTAAAAAAAACTGTTGCCAAAAGGTAGGGAGGGGAAAAAACAAAATTCGCTAACATTACAGGTGGGTGAATTACTATTAACCCATAATAATAATAATAATAATAATAATAATAATAATAATAATAATAATAATAATAATAATAATAATAATAATAATAATAATAATAATAATAATAGAGTTTAAAGATAGTGTCCTGTCAGTGTGAAATAATTTTACACATTCAACCAATAAAAACTCTTACATTTGCTATGTCATTTTAGTATTTTAAATATGAAAATGAGATTTATCGTGATGCATACTCCTCATTGAAAAAAGTGTAAAATATTTTATATTGTCAATGCATTTTTTTCTAATAATAATAATAAGATTAAATTATAGTGTTGGTCCTCCAATTTTGTCTGATTCACGAAATTAATCCCCTATTTCAAACAGTTGTGGTTTCCTATTTTCAGGGCCGTGTTTGAGGGTATGCAAGGCGGGTTACCGCACAGGGCCTCAAATTGTTTACGGTATAATTAAATAGGGTCTCATAAATCTTTACAACTATTAAAATGGGTTAAATACGACCTTTAATTATTTTTTCATGATTGAACTATGACTAATCTACACGGAGCCTCCAAAAAATTAAGACGGTCTTGCCTATTTTAAATTCTAACAGTTTTAGTCCCCCTCTCACGTTTTTAAAGAAAATCGATAAAATCTTTTTTGTTTTTGAATTTATACTTTATGTTTTAAGTACAACAATATCTTTATATATTATGATTCGTCATGTTTCACAAGTAATTTGTTATTTAAAAAATAAAGATATTGTTAACTTTAAGTGAAAAGTATGAAGAGAAATCAAAACTTTTTGAAATTTTAGAAATCAAAATTGTTTAAATTTAATATAAAAAGATCAAAAATATTTAAATTTAAAATAAAAAGATTAATTTCGTGAATAGACTTGTTTTATTATTATTCTACTTGACACACTATATTTTCATTTTAATTTGATTAGCTTGTTTAACTTTCATAATACGGTATTTATTTTACTCTTGTAATAAATATCCATTTGGTCTTCGTCAACTTATAAGATTCGTGGAATATCATAGGCATCTTCTTAGCAAAACAGTGTGTGAACGCATTGATCTATCCAACAACTATCGATAACGTGTCGTCGTTTCATTTCATTGGTGAAGCTATTAACAATAACAATAGGCAACGACTTCACTCACGTCAACTTTTTCTGAAAATAAAAAAAAAAACACGAATGGCTCTATTGTTCTCTACTTGATTCCCTTCTATGTTTTAATGGAACAACTTCGTGAACAAGAAACACGTTCACCTTTTCATTAATGTATTTAAATTTATTGACCGTCGATTTAATTCTTTTTTCCTCTTTATTCCTTTAATATATACTACTAAGATAAGAAGTCTTTTGTCTTGTTTAACAAGTTTATACATTTTAATTTCTTTATTTCTTTTTTCAAATTTTGTACTAAAATGATAAGGCAAGGTTGTGTGGAATGATGTGTACACACGAAGAAATGGAAACTCGAAAACGACTTGTTAGAGAAAATAGTGAGAAGTATTAATTTTGTGGCAATTATAGATTTTATTTAGAAAAAAATTATGGTTTCTTGCATCTTAGAAATTCTAAGTATATTTATTAATTACATTGAAAAATCTTTTTTAAATATATTTTTGCCCCTTCATTAATTTTTTTAGATTTTTTTAATGGTGGCAAACGGGTATGTTCGCCCCGTTTAGGCCCGTTCCGCAAAAGCCCGCAAATAAACGGAGTGGGACGGGCATAGTTAAGGACGCGAGCCTTAAACCTTGGCCCGCCCTGCAAAAAGTGAGGGTGGGGCGGGTTAAGCCCGCAGGCACTACACCTATTAAGCCTAAAAATACAAAATTTTATGTTAATTTTCATGCCCGCAAAAGCCCGCATGAAAAATAGGGAGGGGCGGGGCAATCACATTAAAGGGTGAGGACCTATAACATTGGCCTGCCCCGCACTAAAGTGCGGGCAAAACGGGCATGCCCAACGGGTCGGGCCCGTTTTGCCACCCCTAGGTTTTTTTCTTAAATAACCCTAATGCCTATACAAAATCATGGGTTTATAAGATGTTGTGTAATATTTG
This sequence comes from Vicia villosa, assembly GCF_029867415.1. Classification (NCBI taxonomy): domain Eukaryota; kingdom Viridiplantae; phylum Streptophyta; class Magnoliopsida; order Fabales; family Fabaceae; genus Vicia; species Vicia villosa. The sequence goes on along the minus strand of NC_081186.1, from coordinate 49,430,301 downwards.
TGAGAGTCCTAAAAAAGGACGTTCTCGTTCAAGAGTGGTATCGTTTAGACGATATTACTGATGACGTGTGTAATGTTGTTGGTCAAAGGAGAAAGATTCCACCACTACTCTTGGAAGATTAGGTGGTCAAGAACATCTTATGATCAGGAGGGAGCGATGGACGCCCCTAAGGGTTACCCAAGCCCTAGACCTCTATAAGTATCTCTCCCCAAGAGAGAGAAAGAGACAAATCTTCAGTGATACAGATCACACCCTACATACGCTCATTACCTAAGCACACCCTTCAATAACAAAGTTTTTCACCTCACGTGAGCAGGACATTTAAAAACCATAAAACACAATCGTACTAGGCTTCTCGCCGCCGTGTGCAAACCCTACCCACCATACAACATAATATACCTACTAAGGCCCATGAATATCCATGCTTTCTGAAGTGGCAAGACGCACACCAATACCTTTTGACCAGTTTAGTGACGCCTACCGTGGGGCCCTGGTAAAGCTAACTTGGACCACACATTCTTCATCATCATCACCCTAGTCACTGCTACCCTTGACTCCTAAAGCTAGCCACTTTCGGCCAAGGTTAATAGGATAGATTCATCCCCTATGCCAGAAGGTACCAACGAAAATGGTGATGCTGATGCTCTGGCGGTTGTGTGTGCCACCATGGACGAATTACGTCTCCATAACCAGACACTAGAGGACGATGTCCACAATATTAGATAGTATAAATAGTAATCAAATCCCTTGGAGGATATGGAAATGTTTGACCCCTAGCCAATCTCAAACAAGATATGAGGGTGCATGTCCCCAAGGGATTCAAACATCCGTCCTTGGCCAAATTTGATGGGCGCGGCGATCTCTACGAGCACGTCGCCTCTACCAACACACATATGGCCATCATAGGAGCGTCTAACTCCCTACAATGCAAGTTGTTATCAAGATCTTTCCGGGACGCCACCCTTCAATGGCATATAGGTCAACATCGTGCCTCCAATGCGAACTATCAAGAGTTGGTAAAGAAGCTTGCGCACCAGTTCGCTGCCATGTGTTGTAACACCCGAGGTCGAAGAAGGCGATGGGTGGTTGAACCACATGTAACACCTGAGGCCGAAAGGGGAAATGGTGGTCACCACATTGGAATGAGAGGGATCCTGAGGCCATGCAGGTATGGGGCTGCATGGTTGAAGGAGTGAATATGAGGATTGATAGGTACTACCTATACCAACAAGATGCATCTTCTTTTCGGTAGCCCGTTCCATAAGAACTTCATAGTTAAGCGTGCTTGACTTGGAGTAATTTAGGGATGGGTGACCTTCTGGGAAGTTTCCCAGAAAGCGTGTGAGTGAGGTCCAAGCATGCTGAAAATACTTGTGTTGGTTTGTGGGGTTAGTCGATTAACCCAAAAGCAGTCTGGGGCATTACATGCGTCACATGAAAATGTCCACCACCAGCATGTTTAACATACTCTAAGGTCCATCAGAATCGTTTAGGGACTAACTTGCCCTATTTAATAAATCCACCATCAGGGTCATCCCACCAAACCAAGAAATGTCTATGGAGGTGTTCCAAAATAGACTCAAGGCGGAACACTTCGATGAGTCTCTCTCCCAGAAGCTAACGATCTAGTTAGCATAAATGGTCACCCAAGAAGAACGTTACAAAAGGGTAAGAGCAAAACCAAAAAGAAGGCGTGGGATGTCAAGGAGCTTGTTTGCAAATTCGGTGGATAACATCACTTGAGGTAGAGCAATTAGACATCTCCAATAAAGGACAAGACTATGTTCAAGAAGGTAGGCAAGACGAGAAAGAACTTCACGCTCATGAAAATTCTCCGTGAGAAGATTTGGCGCGAGATTCTCCACTTGCACAAAATACTTATGTTGCCCGCTCCAAAAGTAGATGTAATGGGTCTTGAACTAGGAAGATGGTGCAAGTTCCATAGAGTCAAGGGACACCAGACGAAGTATTGTTACCAGCTGAAGAATAAATTTGAGAGACTAATCTAGGAGGGACACCTTAAAAAATATGTGAAGGGCGACTCCTCCCACGAGTCAGACAAGTCTAACTCATGAGGGGAGATGAAGTAGGAAGCCCCAGGCACAACAAAGAAAATATGTGTCCCAAGGCGAGGGTAGTAAAGTTGTGCGTTACGGGCTCAACACCATAGCAGGAGGATTCTCTAGGGGTGGGGAGACTAGCTCCACTCGTAGAAGGTACGCTCGCCAAATCCTAAGTATAGACGACCTTCCAAACATTGATATCAAAGGAGAAGCCCAAGCGCTAGAGGCCACTGTCTCCTTCTCTGATAAAGATGCACCTAACATCCACCCTTACAATGATGACTATATGGTCATTATCATCAAATGCGGCGAATGAGAGATTAAAAGAGTTGTCATAGACCAAGGGAGTTCGACAGGAATTCTGTATTGAGAGGTATTTGAAAGACTTATCTTCAACCCAGAAGACTTGAAACCCTTCAAGGGATCATTGAAGATCACTTTTGGAAAGAAGGATCAAGCCAAAGAAATAAAGGCTAGATATTTATTATTGATGCCCCCTATTCCTACAATATGATTATAAGGCGACCAATTTTTAATCACCTGAGCGCCATCTTGTCCACTTTGTATTTATGAATGAAGTACTCGCTCCCTAATAAGCGAGTGGGAGTTATCCAAGGAGATTAGAAGATTACCAAAGAGCCTCGAGTGGAAAAGGATGTGCACTCCTGGCATGAAATCCAGGAAAGTGGACTCAGGAATAAAGCCACCGAGAGAAACGTGCAAGGGCGAGGAGTCTCCCCCTCAAACCACAGAGGAGATCAAAGATTGAAGATCTAGAAGTGGGGCTTTCTAGAGACATCTGCATATTTGTTGTTTAGTTATTTTCTTTAGTATTGTTTGGCTAGTTTGTTGTCATTTTATAGACGATTATTGCATATTTGCCGATTGTAAAGACAAGTTATTTCATGGGGTGCACTCTTTTCGCTCTACGCTTTTTTCATAAGGTGAGGATTTTTAATGAGGCACCTCGTTTTATTTTTTTAGATAATCCCTGTTTGTTGGCTATTAATTTCTTTGTAGTAATCCTAAAAGTTCAAGAGAAGATCTCCATAAAGGCAATCAAGATACTAGATCCTTAAGTGGAATCCTGTCGCCCATAGAGGCAATCAAAGATGTTGCTTCCCTAAGTAGAATAACTTCCTCCCATAAAGTCGAACAAATTATTGGACTCCTAAGTAGGGTCCCTGTCTCCCTTAGAGGAAATCAATTTGTTGGATACCTAAGTTGAATCCTTGTTTCCCATATAGGCGATCTAAATGATGGATCCTTAAGTGGGATCCTTGCCGCCCTTAAAGGCAATCAAATTTTCGGATCCCTGAGTGGGATCCTTGCCACCCATAGAGGCGATCAAATAGTTGGATTCCTAAGTGAGATTTTTTGCCCATAAAGGTGATCTAATTGCTTGATCCTAATTGGAATCCTTATCGCCCATAGAGGCGATCAAGTTGTTGAATCCTCAAGTGAGACCCTTGTCGCCGAGAGAAGACCAAAATTGTCAAATCCATAAACACGATCCTTTTTAAGTCCCCTTACAATTCTTAAAAAGTAGTTGAATTACAGCAAGAGGAAGGATAGTAATAGGTGTCCTCAGCCAAGGGCTAAAGGGTTAATAACCCAAAGATAACTACGGAGGAGAATGAAAATATAGGCAGCTCCACTAAGGGGCTCTGTTGTTCATTACAGTCATAAAATCCCCCAATGCTACGAAGAAGTACAACAAAAAACCCTGAAAGGGCTAAGAAATATAATCAGTGCATTTTGATGCACATTTATCTATGTTTGTACTTATACATTTCCATGGTTTGTTTTTCTTAGTTTTATATTTATAATATTTTCTTATTTTAGTTTAATTTCATTGTTATTTAATTTTCGTATTCAATTTTCAGCTTTAGCAGACTGCACTAAAACGATCGTAACTGGAGCTCCGAGAATCAGATCGAGGCGTTCTAATAATCGCCGGAAAGCTAAGAGATCAACGCCTTCTAATAATTGTTCTAATAATGTTCTCATGGTGGATTTTGGTTTGTAGAGATGTTGTTGATGTTGGATGTGAAGGAGGTTGGAAGAATGAATTTTGACTATGGAGTTTTGGTAAATAAAGATGGTGATGGTATTGGAATATGGTGAAGTTTAGCAACTTTTTCGGTCTCTCCTTTGGCTCTGTACTTATTGGTTTTTATAGTGAAAAGAATGAGTATTGAATTTGATCGTACCTGATCAGAAGGATCGTCAAGGCCTGCTCGGAGTTGGATCTTTGTGAAGTGAAGGGGGGTGTACCTGCAAGGTACTCTGATGCCAAAGTAAGAAAACGAGCAAAGGAGTGCAAGTACAAGCTAAAGGTTAGAATAAAATGAATACCTGCCCCTCTAGTAAAAGAGGGTATTTATAGCCCCCAGCAATGGGCCATGATCTCGCTATTGGGCTGGATTTCCAGGCCCAAATAGAAGACTGCCAGGTTTCCTAGGCGGAAATATCGGAGATGTGTGAGTGCTCTCCGTCCTGGTCAACCACTCCAAAGTTTAAGGGAGACGCGGTCTCTTAGGGACCTCGTGGACTCCTCATTATTCGGGGGGTTGGATGTGTAGGAACCCTACAAGGAGAAGGGTCCTGGGCAGAGTAGGTGCTCGTGGGGAGCGTGTGCGCCGGGTACCAGATAGCTCGCGGGGAGCGCTTGTGCCGGGAAATGTGTGGACGAGCACCTGTTTGATCCTTGTGGGCCATGGAATGGTTTGGACCCCCAAGGTTAAGTGGGCCGAAAGTATATTGGGTCGAATCTTCGCCCAGTCCAGAACAGGAACCCCCCAAGTCAGAGTTCCGAGCAAGGAGCTTCGATTTTGACAATGCTCGGCCCATGTTCAGTTGGTACTCGTCTATTGGTGGTGCTCGGATGGAGCTGTTTGTGGATGGAGATGAGAGACCGCGCGTGATCAACACTCACTGACGTGACATGGTCTAATGATTTTCTAGGGGTAGATGGCGGCGCCTAGGGAAGGACGTGTCAGCCGACGCGACGTTTCGTATTCCGAGCATTTTTTCTATAAAAGGGGTCAAACCCTATCATTTGGGTTTTTTCGCTCTTCGCTTACGTGCTCGGCTCCAGACAAATTTCCCAGATCTCCATCGTTCAACAACACTTCCTTGAAGAACCAAGTTCAATTTTTCCGGAATTATGTCACAATCAGGTATGATTGGGGTTTATCTCTTGATTTCAAACGCCTTTCTTTGTTTTTAGGGGATTTGCAGAGTGCGTACCCGCTGTTTTTATCGTCTATGTCGGCAATTTCTCCTCGCGGGATTCAAAGGCCATAATCATCTCCTCGGGTTATTCAAGCGATGCCCGGGAGTGGTTAATTACTTAGTTGATTTTTTCTGTTACTTCCCGGTGTCTTCATGATTCGGCTCGTTAAACCTATGGGTTTGGTTGGTGCATTCATGCCTTTAATCGGCTTACCCATGGTCATGCCCGGCGTCTTCAAGAATTTCCCCGGTCATGGCCCGTGGGGTTAGGGCGTGTATTGCGCTTGCTTTTTTGATAAGTCTTATTGGGGTGATTCCTCGGCTGGTGGACGAGGATTTCCTTGAAGAGGGGTTCAGTCGGGGGCTTCGCTGCCCGCCGCTCTACCCTTTCACTTGTACTGCAGTGGAAGGGTGGATTTGATGAAGCGTCAAATTCATTTTTTCCTTCTGCATGCAGGTGAATCCAATTCAGGGTCTAGCTCGGAATCTAGCTCGGAGTCTAACTCATGGGCTAGTTCGCGGGATACAACTACGAGCAGTTCGGATGTCGAGGTGATTGAGGTTGAGAGCTCACATCTCAGTACTATAGACGAGGGGGAAGAACAGGAGGGTTCTCCTGATCCCAATGCCGAGGAAGAAATTTCTCCGACTCCACTCTTTGACTATGAGTGCAACGTTAACCTTGATTGGGTGGCCAACGAGCCTATGATTGTGGTTTCCCGATACACTGAGTCCCTAAACGGGGCCTTCAGGGAGGTCGAAATCTGGGGGCCCAATGACCCTCTGAATTTCCAGGTTGAATGCCCGTCCCCAAATGATCGAATCTGTTCTCGATTCACCGGAGACGGTTTTGCTATGTAAGAGCATGTGTTCAAGGAGCTCGGGTTCCGTCTTCCTTTCACCAGCTTTCAAATCGCCTTGCTGGCCGATCTCAGTCTGGATCCATCCCAATTTCATCCTAATGCTTTTGCCTTCATGCGTGCCTTTGAGATTGTTTGTGACTATTTGGGGATCGGGGCCACTACTGCCCTGTTCGGCCGTTGTTTTCGCGTCTAGAGGCAATCGGCAGGAGGGCGCATTAGTTGGGTCTCTTTCAAAAACACAGACCGTAAACTCTTCCATATCTATGTCAACTCGGTGAAGGACTTCAAGGATCGTTACTATGTTGTCCGTCTGTAGAGCCGAGCAGCTTATACTTTGTTGGCCCAGTTGGTGAAGGTCCGTGACGAGGATGGGAATCCGGAGCGGGACGAAACAGGTGCAGTTAGGACTAAACTCTGTAGCGTGTTCTCGTTCTTCTAGTGGGGAGCCCATTTCAATGTCCCCCCTAATAACTATGCTTGCGAGGACGAAGATTTGGACGAGCAGGATACGACGTCTTATGCGATCCTGTGTAAGTACGTGGACAGCTTTTCTCTGGCCCAATGGGTGACGAGGAGCGGCGAACTTGTACTGGACGAGGAGGGCGTAGCGAAAGTCGAGACTCGGGCTATCAATACGAAGGCGCTCATGTCGTGCTAGACGCTCGAGAAGACTAGAGCGCTGTTAGGTGGTGTTTAGGATATTTTTCTTTGGTTTTCTAATTAATATCTTTTGCTAATTATCTGTTTTATTTTTCAGATGCTATGCCCGCAAAGGACGAGAAGCTCCTGAAGGTGACCCAAGATGCCAAGAGGCTCTGGGCAAAGAACAAGATTCGGACAGCGGCCTCGGGTGACAACTCAGGGTCAGCAGCAGGTTCTCCTCAGGTGATCGTGGAGTGGGAGAGGACTCCAAAGAGGGTGTGTCAGGCTGAGACAGATCGAGAGGAACCGTCCAATTTGGGACCCGACCGTGGATTCATGCTTCCTCCCTGCTGTGGCAACCTGCCCTAAAAATTAAGATTTAGAGTCGCCACCTATTCTACCAGGGCGAATAGGAAACCCTACGCAGTTAAGAGATTCATGGTAAGATATTATATTCGGGTCAAGGGAACGTGTTAGGCACCCTTAACCCTTTCCTAAGGTTTTGAATTTAAAGGCGAAGGTTTATGGCTAAATATTAAGGTTTAATAGCTAAGGAAATGAATAGGGCAAAAAGTGAGATTTGAACGAATTGAGATTTTGGGGAATGGGACTCGCCTTGGTTATCCAAGTGCCTACGTACCTCCTTATGCAAGATCAGAGTCTACGTAGTTCGGGGCAGGGTTGGACGCCTTAGATTTAATATGAGGTTGTTTGAAGTTGTTTTGAGTTACCTTATCGTAGTTTTGAAATTTGTGGTTTGCAAGGTATTTTGAATTACCTTATTGAAGTGATGAAAATCCGTAGTTTGTGGTTTGATGTGTTTTAAATGTGTTTTGAATTTGGCGTACAACCCTGGTTTATAATTTATACTATTAATCGCAATGATCAATAGGTTTGATCACCATAATTAATAGATTAGTAAAGGATTGCTAACAATTCTAATCGATAGATTCGATTATCACTAATAGCAAATAAGTGTATTTTAAATAAATTAATTGTTTTGGAAATTGATTATCGTTAGTTATCGCAATCAATAGATTTGATTAAAACCACTAACGAATTAAAAGAGATTGCTAATCATCATAACCAATAGAATGGTTAAAACCTTTTAGCAAAATAAATGTATTTTAAATAAATGATTTGAATTTAATTAATTAAACAATTGATTATTACCCATCGCGATCAATTAATTTAATCGAAGCGAAATAAAATTCTAAGTTTGTTTGGCTAAAACCTAAGTTGGTTAGAAAACCCTAATCCTAATACTTTGTTCATTTCTGAGTTTTAATGAATCATGATCAACCCTTGATCAAATGATGGATATAACCTCAAATACTTGATGTTTGACCAAAAGTCAAGAGTTTTGACTGTACTTTGACCATAGTTAACTTTTAGGTCAAATTAGTCGACTGTGGATCATTTGAGCATTTTAATGAGCAATCCCTGGAATTGAAGCTCGACTTTTGACATAGAGATACTTTGAACCCTAATAAACCATATGAAATCCATTGGAACCCTTGATACATTTTTTCTCCTTAGAACATCCAAAACCCTGATTCAGGAGGTCCCTTTGATTAAGAGAATGCCTTGAGTAAACCCTTGAGCCTTGAGCCCTTGAAGATGAAATTAGATGGACAAATTTTGGGGTATGATACCTGCTTCAAGGAGGGGCAGTACTTTGACAAGTACCCTCTATCTGTATCCCCGGATGAAGCTCGGCGAGTTGAAGGAATGACTTCCCCTGCCGCCTCAAACAGCTTGCTAGCGATAGTGCTGCTATTATGAGGGTCGTGGAGATGGCTCAGGTGCTCGCGAGGGGGGGCACCGTTTCTGCTGATGATTTGAAAAAAGTTGAGTCTGACAAGAAGGTTGTCGAGGAAGAGGTGGTCAGGTTGAAAGCCGCTCGAGAAAAGACGAAGAAGAGGGTTGAGGACATCCTGAAGCAGAAGGACGAGGAGCTGGACGCGGAGAAGAAAAGGTTCGCTGACCTCGAGCTGTCCTAGGTGCCGTCGACGGAGGAGTCTTCGGACGTGACTGTGCTGAAGTCCAGGGCCGAGTTTGTCAAGAAAATTGACAATCTGAAGCTCGATCTTGCCGATATGGCTGAAGCTGGGTTCAAGTGTACAGTTCAGCAGTTGAGGCTTCTAAACCCAGGGTTGAAGACAGACAACATTGGGCTCTCGTCAAGGATTGTGGATGGTGTAGCAACCTGCCCTAAAAATTAAAGATTTAGAGTCGCCACCTATTCTGAAGGGCGAATAGGAAACCCTACGCAGTATAGAGATCAGGGTAAGATACTATATTCAGGTCGAGGGAAGGTGTTAGGCACCCTCAACCCTTTCCTAAAGGATAACATTTTAAAGATAAAGATTTATGGCTAAGGAATTGAACAGGGGGAAAATTGAGATTTTGAGGAAGGGGACTCGCCTTGTTGCCAAATGCCTACTGTTGCACCCCAAAATTTTCCCATCTGATTTTATTTATAATTGGTTTAAGTTTCACATTCATGTGCGTACATTAGGACATTAACACTCATGCATCACACGTTCATTTAATCAATAACATGGACATGTGATCGAGGATCTGGTCATTTTCTCAACTACTTATTGATCGCGATACAAGGTAACAAGAATTGGAGATTCAATTTAGGTTTTCCTTGAGAATTAAAATGGGAACGTGGAAGTCACTCAAGGCTTTCATTGATCTTATCCATCAAAGTCCACCAAAATCTAAAACGGCTCATGCTCATCCAATGGAGTAGTTCTACAAGACCAAAAGTCTTCATTTAATTCCAATTCAACATGCGGTCATCATTCAAAAAGAGAACTTAAGATCATAACTCATTCTTTGTGTTATTAGGAAGCTTAAGTTGATAGCTCATTCAAGATTTAACCATTTACAAGACATTATCAAGTTTCATCCAAAGTCATTCTCAAAGTGATGCATTACATAATGAAGGCACTAGAATTCCAAGTTTCTACAGAATCAATGGTACAATTTCAAGTGTCATTCACGTAAAAAAGAAAAAAGGGAAAGTCAGAAAGATGCTTTCAATTATAATTATATAGATTCACAAGTGTTTTACATATAAGTTACACAAGATTCTAATGATGCTATCTTAAACCTATGCCTCGATCAGACAGTTTATTACCCAATACATAAATACACATATCCAAAAATTCACCATCCTGTCCATACACACATCTAGTTCTCCTACAAACATCACATTCATTATTATTATGCCAAACCATGCTTTGCCAACAAAAATGCTCCATGGTCTTCTAAATTTTAAAGCTCCGGGAGTTATATTTGAACCTCGTCACGCCGTGTGCATCCCGCCAAACTCAGAACCAACAAAAACATAAAATCTCCAGTCATAAGCCATATATTCAAGCCCTGCACATTCACTAAACCAAACCGTTTCACATACTGCACACAACCGATAAACAAAGTCAGCATACTCCAAACAATCCATACACTTTAACCATAATTCAAACAACATTTTATACAGCTCATGATCAAAATAAAACAGCCTCTGCATCAAAATTCAGAAAGAAAAAACTCAACACAGAATTCAGTTTCATCATAACTATCCCTAACCGTTTTCTAACCTCTCTAACAGATTTACCAACCATCTAACAGGATTTCTAACCACCCTAACAACTAACCGAATCTGTTAGCTTATAACAGAATGTAACCACTTACAACTAACTCTCTCAAAGCATAACCAACATATAACAGTTTTCTAACTACCCTGCATCTAACATATAACAGCTTCATAACTGTCCATAACAGAATCCAACAGAAAGAAACTAACTAACTCTCCAACTTCAATCTAGACCCTTCAATTCGTAACAGAATCCCTAAGATCTAAGGGCTCAGAGCTTCTCACCTTCACCTATATATCTCAAGCTTCCCTCCATAATTGAGGCTCCTCTACCATTTTTCACTTCATCTTCACTATTCATCACTCTCATTCACCTCCATCTTCATCTTCTGTTCCACCCTTCATCACCACCGCACAATAATCTTCAACAATTCTCAAACCTTCACCATTCATCAAACCTCACCCTCACCATCACTATACGCTCATCTCCATTGTTGAGCAGAGATTCAACCTCTGAAACTCTGCTACAACAGAGCTAAGCCTTCACCTTCAATCCCTCAATCTCGCAGCAACAACGGAAATCGAATCATGATGAAGAAAGAGTAAAACAAGAAGAGGGGGAGCAAGACGGAACAGAGAAGAGAAGGAACAATAAATACTCACCAATTCGAGTTCACCGGAAAATTCGCCTTCACCGCCGCGCTGGAATATCAAAAATTTCGATCAGGTTCTTTTACGCGTATTTCTCGTTTAATCGTGTATGTTATAGCTGACTCTGATGCTCATAAGTGATATATTGCTTGAATCCATGCTTCAACTTTCTGTAATTTGGGAATTAGGTCATAGGCTTGGTTTGGGTTACAGAGTTAAGTTGGTTTCGGAAGATTAGAGTGAGAGTTTGAGTTTGAGATGAGAGGCAGGGAGGAGAGTTGTGTGTGACTCGGTTCGTGGCGGCGGTCGATTTTGTTTCGCCGGAGAAGAGGTTCGAGGCGACGCCGTTTGGTGTTCGCGAGAGAGAGCATAACGTGAGAAAGAGAGGTCTGATGAGAATTGGGAACAACACAACGTTGAACCCTAAATTCCCTTCTCTCATTTTTTTCTTTTTTATTATTTGTTTTTTTAATTATTATTATCTGAATAATAATGGATCAACGCTGGGCCATACCAAATTGCTTGTTCACCCCCATCGAGCCCATGACACCATTTTTGGTGAATAAAAATCTGTAACAATAAAGATCTAGAATACTTGGGCCAGATTCCTGTCTACACCCCCACTGGCTCGTTATCATCCCTTTGCATACAAAAATATGATAACAAAAACAACTCTGCAGGGCCAACACCCTGGGCCAGCGCCTGTACTTTTCACACCATCATTTTCAGACTACACCCCCTGTTTCCTTATTTTTTTTATTATTTCAAATTTAGATTTTAATTAGATTTTTTGCCATTTCTTTGAATAATTAAATTTCTAATTCTTCACTATCATTTTTAGACTTTAATACATATTTTGTCATATAAAAAATAATCATAAAAAATAGTAGTTCTTAGGCTATTTGTTTTTAGTCTTTTACTTGATTTGTAATCCATTTTCTCTCATAAAAATCAACATAAAAATAATAGTACTTTTAATTCACTTTTGTGCTATATTTTCTACTTGTTCTTTTTTCATGCTTTTATGCTATTTTCAATATTCTATTGTGACTTTAATTTTCATGTTTCTTTTAATCCTAACCTTAGGTAGAAACCATGATAACATTAGGTAAAAATTCTCTTCATATTAGGCTAGTTTGCTTAGGCTAGTTTCTTTTCCTTTTCAACTTTAAAACACTTAACAAATGCTTGATTTTAATTCCCTTAAAAGATACAAAGAAAACACCTTAAAAAATGACTAATAAATGCTTGACTAATAAAAAGGGAATGGAAGCTTGAATCTCCCTTGCTTTAGGGAATCATTCGAGTGCTTGGATCTCCCTTGCTTTAGGGAACCATTCGAGCGTAAGTTCCCAACGTTAAAAAACACAAACCATAGAGCAACTCGAGTCTCCCTTGCTTTAGGGTGCCACTTGAACGCTCAAACTCTCTTCTCTATCTCGCCTCCGAGGCATTCTTTAACCGGACACGTTATTTCCGCTCCATTCCCAGCTTAAGACTCCAGAGGTCAAGCAGCGGAGTGCGAATGTAACTTCGTCCACTAAAAACCACAAAAACAAACAAAAACTAAAGAGCCGAACTACGGCGCTCTGATTCCTGAAAAGGATACGTAGGCATTAGGTCGCGGGGCCTAAGCGAGCACAATTATTTATAAACCTTTTTTCCCCGTGTTTCCTTTTCTTTCATTTGCATGCATTCCCTTAGTAATTAAACTTTAGATTTATAGTACACACCCTTTAGATAGCAACAAACATAGGTGGATACCATCGAGTACGATGGGCGTGAGGGGTGCTAGCACCTTCCCCTCGCGTAACCGACTTCCGTACCCTATCTTTGGTCGTAAGACCTCGTTCTTATTCATCTTAGGTTTGCTGACGTTCCTTTCCTATTAGGATAGATATGTTAGTGGCGACTCTGTTGTTCATTTTCGCGAGCGTGCGACACCTACGTATCTCCTTATGGAGAATCAGAGTCAACGTAGTTCGGGAAGGGTTGTACGCCCCTTAGAGTTGCACTTAATTGAAGGTGTGTTTGTTAGAGGCTTTTTGGTTAGCCTATCGCAGTTTGATTGTTCTTTGTAGTTTGAATGGATTTTAGAATTATTAGGGTTTAGGGCGTACAACCCTGATTTGGCACAATTAACCGCAATGATCAATAGGTTTGATCACCATAGTTAAAAGATTAAGGGTTTGTATTGTTACCAATTCAAATCGATCGATTCGATTATCACTAATAACCACTTATTGTATTTTATTATTTCATAAATTTCGCGTTTTATATTGTTACCTCTCATAATCGATTAGCACGACTACAGATAATAACAAATTAAATTAAATAATGAGGCAAGATTAATCACCACAATCAATAAGATGATTGCAGCCATTTAATCGAATTTGGTTTGATTTTTATTTTGACTTAAATGGTATTTTAATTTAAAAATATTGTTAACCACAGCGATCAATCGATTTAATCGGCGCGAATAACAAATTAAAATTGTAATGTAATTATCGTATATTTATTCTATAAAAAAATAATTAACACATATTAAAATAAATATTTTAATTAGACTAAACAAAATAATTAAAGGAAATTAGGTTTTATTGAGATTATGATTCAGTGTAGTTGTTAATAGAGCATATGGTATGGGGACTCAATCCAGGGGCGTCAGATCTGAGGTTAGTGGGATTCAAGGGTGAGATCTGGAGGGCGCATGGTGAGCCATAGGAGACTAGGCGCGCAGGATCATTAGTTGAAAATTCTAGAAAAATAATATGTGGGAGCAAGGATTCGAACCCCCACCCCCACGCTCACACAAACGCTTCCTTACCACTCCAACCACGCAACGCGCGTGTATACAATTCACGCTCATTGGATTATGTATGAAAACGTGAAAACAAAAGGAACCGAATGCGCGAAATTCAAATGAGCAAATCAGGGCACGACAACACATCATCTTCCCCAATATTACCTGAGGAACCCTGCAAACTTAGCCACGGATTTGCTACGATTTCATTCGTAGCAAGCTTACCTGCAAAATAGCGATTAGCATATACGCACGCATAAATATTTCGCACCATCCCCAATCAATTCGTCTTGGTCACGCGAGCCTGGTCACGCCATTAATTAGACCTAATTTTAGATCTAGGAGAAAGCCCCAATTCATGAACCCTAAAACCTCGCTCGGCCAACAATGGCAGCTCACCATATAATGCCCAGAAATTCAATTAAACATACAAAAACATTCACAAACATCACACCATTCATAAAACATGAACCAATTAGCACATGGATGCGTAAATTGTGGCAATCGAACCAAAGTTGGGAGCGGCTTACTGATCAGTGGTTTTCACACATATTTTTATCGTTGTTTTTAAGTATGTTTAAGTTTTGTTATTGAGTGTTTTATTTCTTTATTCGTCATTTTATGCTTTGGTTGTGTGTTTTAATGTTTGCAGGCTCAAAGGAATAAATCGAGACAAATCAATGCGAAAAAGTACAAAAAGAGGAGTTTCGAAGGAAGTGAAAAATCAAGCTACATGAGGTCTGACACGACCACTTGTGTCACCTGAAACTGGCCGTGTTAGGATGAAGCGTGGCCAAGAAAATGCAACAGAGATGAAAGTCACGGGGCTGACACGACTCGTGTTAGCAAGTGTGAGATCTGGAAATTTTCAGCATGTTTCTCATCGTGACAGGTGTGTAGTATTTTGATCATAACTAGAGCTTCGTAACTCCGATTGACGCGGTTCCGGTGGCAAAATTTCGCTAACGAAAAGGGCTACAACTTTGATGAAGAACTCAAAGCCAAAATATGAAGTTATGGGCTGACACGGGCCGTGTTACCTGACACGGGCACCCGTGTCAGGAGGCCTGGGAGAAAAAAATAAGTTTTAAGATGACAGAAGTCTGACACGGGTACCCGTGTTGGCTGACACGGCCCGTGTCAGCATGTGACGCTGATTTTATGATTTTTTCATATTTTTTCCATGGGTTAAGCTGTGGGGGCATTTTGGGTACTTCCAACCAACCTAAGTGAGTATGCACTATATAGAAGAGTTTTCATGATGAAAAAGGGGACTTTTTGGCTAGGAGAAGACACGATTGAAGAGTGGAGAAAACAAGGGTTTGGGAGAGAAGAAGGTCTTCATGAACGGAAGCGATTGAAGATCAACTTTCATCTCAATTCTTGTAATGTATCTATTTTATAATTTGTTTTCTTTGAACAATATGAGTAACTAAACCCTAATGCTAGGGGGTGTCCCTGATTTGACTCTGTAATGATTTTGAATTCCTGAGTTCATCAATAGATTTGTTTTCTTATTTAATTTAATTGTACAAGGTTTTTATGCTTTCTTTGTCGGACCAACAAGATTGATTTACGGTTAATAACCAGCTGGACAGCGGTTGTTAAGGTTTTTGTACGATTAGACTATAGTAGATATCACCTAGGACTAGGGATACCCTATAGTTACCGGTTAACTCTTGATAACATAAAGGCTTGATTTCATCATAATTCTCTAAGGACTTAGGAGTTAGGATGAATGTTCAAAGGTTTTCCCACTAAGGACTTAGGGGAAAATAATCTAAAGGGCGGTAATTAAAGGTTATGAACTTGTTGAAGAGATCTAAATCCAAGGTTATTACAGGAACAATCACACACTATACCCCTAGCATAGTACTCATATTTGTCAAAAAGCCAATTTACTTTTCTGTTTATTTTAATTACTGTTTAGTGACAATTTGCAAACAAAACCCCAATATTAGTTTTTGTTTAATTGATCTATAATTTGAACTCGATATTACTACGCAGTCCTTGAGATCGACATTCGGGGAATTTCCCTATTATTACTACAGAGGCAAAATAGTACACTTGCTATTTTACCGATCAAGTTTTTGGCGCCGTTGCCGGGGACTGCCAAAATATAGAGTTTTAATTTTAGTTCAATTGAAATTTTGTTGCTCGTCAGCTAAAATTTTGTTTTAAGTTTTTGTTTATTTGAATTTGATTTTATTATCAAAAAAAAAAGGTTGATTATTTTTGCTTCATGAATTCTTCTATACTTTGCTACTAACAAATTGTCTGAGTTTTGTAGCTATGTATTGTTTTGATACATTGCCACCTGTATCTCCTGCATGTTGGTCGCCTGATTCAGGAGTCACCTTGGAAGAGGCGACTAAAATTTTCAAAGCATATAAGAGGGAGGTAAGAATCCTTATGAATGAATGTAAGGAAGCTAACTTTTATCCAGATAGGTTTATTTGGAGAAAGTTACAGTTGGAAGAAGAGTATGTGGAACCAGAAGAAAAATGCTTAACATCAGATGAAGAGGATACAGTAAGAATAGAAGAATTTGAGGTAAAAAAGAAATATGGGGAAGAAGAAATAAGGAAACTTGAAGATGATCGAGTTTTGGATAAAACCACAAATTTAACAATTTGTGAAGATGTGGACGTCCAACAAGAAAATTTTCAACAAAAGAGTATCCCCAAAAACTATTTTTACAACAAGGCAGATGAAAGACAAGAAATTGACAAAGTATTGGAAGACATTTATGCCTTGTTCAATAAAATCAAGCTGAAAAGGATTTGGGAGCAACATCATCGGTACTTTAAGTTCATGGGATTGCTACCAAACAAAAGAAAGAAAAAAGATGATGTGTTCTTTGTGTCATATATGCCACCCTAACAAGGGGAATGGACCGTCGAGCCATGCGACGTTAAACGAAGCGCTTCGTGGGAGGCAACCCATGCTTTTAACAACTTAGTTTTCTTTTTGTGTTTGCTTGTTTTTGTTTCAGGAAATAAAAAGGGGGACTTTCTGGTGAATGCTAGGAAGCTGCAGTTAGAGTTGCACTACCCTCTGTGAGTCCCCCCTCTCGGGCTTGTTCTGAAACATTGGGGCCAATGTTTAGTTCAAGTTTGGGGGAGGATTTACTCTTGCATTTTTCTTTTTATGTTTTTGTTATGATGTGTAAAACCAAACATTGAGTTCTTCCCAAATTTTGACTGAAATTTTAATTTTTGTTGAAGAGTTTTGATCTTAAAGAGCGATCGGGAATAGTATATAGAGATGAAGGGAGGATTGTTTGAGGACAGAAAGTTCGGAATAATGTGACAAGAAGAGGTTTGTTTAAACACCCTTGGTTCCCTAAAAGAAATACGAGTCTAACGTGTAGATTTGCACCATAGTACTTGTCTCCTGAGAAGTACTTCTCGAGTAGTTTATTGATACAGTCTGGCATAATTCGGATTCACTTGCATGATGGCTGGTTGAGAAAAAAAAGAGATATAAAGATTGGCACCAAATGATGAAAAGGCGGTAAAAGGCAATCGGCTCGCTAAGTTGGGTAACCCTCACCCGGTTATTCAGCCCAAAGGAGATTGATCCCCAAACGTCGTCCAAAAGGACAATATATAACTGCAAAGTTTGAAAATTTCATCGGTAATAAAAAGTAGCCAATGCTGCTAGTTTGGTGCCAGGAAAAGAAAATAAGGAGCCTTGATCCGTCTCATGCAGGTGATGATTATTATAAGAAATACAATGCCTTAATATGATTGTCCGAATGAAAGAGGAGGAAAATCGGAAAGAGACTTAAGTGCAAAGCATAGTTGGAGAGGTATCCGAAACGGGAGCTTGAGGTTTAATGTGGTAACGAAACTCGTCACGTCATGTGAATGCCAAATCACTGTTTCTTGATCAATACAGACAGATATCTCACGTATGAACACCGTGTGCTTTGAAGGTCATTAACTTTTGTAATTGTTGCTTGAGGTCAAGCAATGGATTAAGTTTGGGGGAGTTTGATCAGTGGTTTTCACACATATTTTTATCGTTGTTTTTAAGTATGTTTAAGTTTTGTTATTGAGTGTTTTATTTCTTTATTCGTCATTTTATACTTTGGTTGTGTGTTTTAATGTTTGCAGGCTCAAAGGAATAAATCGAGACAAATCAATGTGAAAAAGTACAAAAAGAGGAGTTTCGAAGGAAGTGAAAAATCAAGCTACATGAGGTCTGACACGACCACTTGTGTCACCTGAAACTGGCCGTGTTAGGATGAAGCGTGGCCAAGAAAATGCAACAGAGATGAAAGTCACGGGGCTGACACGACTCGTGTTAGCAAGTGTGAGATCTGGAAATTTTCAGCATGTTTCTCATCGTGACAGGTGTGTAGTATTTTGATCATAACTAGAGCTTCGTAACTCCGATTGACGCGGTTCCGGTGGCAAAATTTCGCTAACGAAAAGGGCTACAACTTTGATGAAGAACTCAAAGCCAAAATATGAAGTTATGGGCTGACACGGGCCGTGTTACCTGACACGGGCACCCGTGTCAGGAGGCCTGGGAGAAAAAAATAAGTTTTAAGATGACAGAAGTCTGACACGGGTACCCGTGTTGGCTGACACGGCCCGTGTCAGCATGTGACGCTGATTTTATGATTTTTTCATATTTTTTCCATGGGTTAAGCTGTGGGGGCATTTTGGGTACTTCCAACCAACCTAAGTGAGTATGCACTATATAGAAGAGTTTTCATGATGAAAAAGGGGACTTTTTGGCTAGGAGAAGACACGATTGAAGAGTGGAGAAAACAAGGGTTTGGGAGAGAAGAAGGTCTTCATGAACGGAAGCGATTGAAGATCAACTTTCATCTCAATTCTTGTAATGTATCTATTTTATAATTTGTTTTCTTTGAACAATATGAGTAACTAAACCCTAATGCTAGGGGGTGTCCCTGATTTGACTCTGTAATGATTTTGAATTCCTGAGTTCATCAATAGATTTGTTTTCTTATTTAATTTAATTGTACAAGGTTTTTATGCTTTCTTTGTCGGACCAACAAGATTGATTTACGGTTAATAACCAGCTGGACAGCGGTTGTTAAGGTTTTTGTACGATTAGACTATAGTAGATATCACCTAGGACTAGGGATACCCTATAGTTACCGGTTAACTCTTGATAACATAAAGGCTTGATTTCATCATAATTCTCTAAGGACTTAGGAGTTAGGATGAATGTTCAAAGGTTTTCCCACTAAGGACTTAGGGGAAAATAATCTAAAGGGCGGTAATTAAAGGTTATGAACTTGTTGAAGAGATCTAAATCCAAGGTTATTACAGGAACAATCACACACTATACCCCTAGCATAGTACTCATATTTGTCAAAAAGCCAATTTACTTTTCTGTTTATTTTAATTACTGTTTAGTGACAATTTGCAAACAAAACCCCAATATTAGTTTTTGTTTAATTGATCTATAATTTGAACTCGATATTACTACGCAGTCCTTGAGATCGACATTCGGGGAATTTCCCTATTATTACTACAGAGGCAAAATAGTACACTTGCTATTTTAATGATCACTTACCTTGGCTTAGGGGAGGCTATTCTGGGGGTGTTGTTGTAGTGTAGCGATCCAGACGCGTTCCAAATCCTTCAGTAAAGTTTTTGCAACCGTTAGTTCTTGTTGAAACCTCCTAATTTGCCAAAACCGAATCCAAGTTCTTGGGTGATTTTCTTGGTTCTTGCAAGTGTCTCCTCTCTCAGAATTTCGTCCCCTAGTCCACTGGCTTATGTTGTATATTTATAGGAGAATAGAATTAGGTCAAGAAAAGAATCAAAAAGCCTTTGAATCAAATCTTTCCATGTTTGAGAAATTGATTTGATTTCTTGAATTCTAAGCTACTATATTTGGCCCAATCTGTATTAATTTCCTTCTCCAATCACTATGCACGAAATTATATTATATTTGATCATTAATTCTGATTGGAAATCAAACAAACTATAATTTTAACAAAATATTTGATTTTTAGTCTTTATTAAATCATAAAAATGAAATAAAAAAATACATTAATTCAAATATAATGTCAATTTTCGTGGCAAGTGGTTTTTTGGGCATGCTAATAGCTTGTGGACCAAGTTTGTATGAAAATACTATGGGCCCTTTTGCAAAGTTTCTCCATTTGAACCCTCCTTTTTCATATTTGGTCCCTAAAATTTTCCTAACTTTGATCAAGCATATCTCCTTCAATATTTGAGCTATGAAGGAGTTCTAATACTTTTTAGAAACCTCAAGAGGTCCTCTATAAGCCACTTTGGAACATATTTTTCATTTGAAACTCTTATCTTGATCATATTCTCTTTGGGAAAAAACTGCTTTTGAAGGATGCCTGAAAATGACCTGTAATCTTTTGCTTTGTATCTCTTAAATGAAGCATTTCTAGCCTTGGCTTGTGAGACACAAAGTTGTAGAGAATTCAATTTCCTTCAAAATAGGCTTTGAGTGGGGAATTTCTGATGTTCCATGTGAAAGTTATGCCCAGTCAAAGTTGGGTTGACTTTCTCCTAAGAAACCCTAATTTGAACCTTTTCATGTTTGTTCATCTCTGAGTTTCTATTAATGGAATCATGATCAATTCTTGATCAAATGATGGTTATGCACCCCATACTTGATGTTTGCCCAATGATTATGGTTTGAATCATGCCTTGATTGTGATTGACCTTTCAATTTGGATCAGTTGACTGTGAATTATCTGGATTATGTGAATGAGCCATGCCTTAAGATTTGAACCTTGCTTTTGTTATGAGCAAAGTGTGGGAGGTAAATTTTGGGGTATGACAGCTGCCCCTATTTAATTACCTTGGATTGGGTGACAAGAGAGTGTGTAGACCTCGCGTCGTTCCGATCGAAGAGTTATTAAATACTGGAAGACCCTTAAATTTGCCTTGAATTTGAGTATGGATGAAGAGAAATGTCCTGCTAAAGCCTGAGTCTTACATAGCGAGGACCTTTGTTGGTTGTGTAATCGGCTTGCTATGGCCAGCAAGCCTCCGTAGTTTGTGGACCCCTCACTTACCATAGTGCTGGTAAGCTACTCGCATTTTGTGAACCTCTCACTTACCATAGTGCTGGTAAGATACTCGCAGTTTGTGAACTTCTCACTTACCATAGTGCTGGTAAGCTACTCGCAGTTTGTGAACTTCTCACTTACCATAGTTCTGTCAAGTTACTCGCAGTTTGTGAACTTCTCACTTACCATAGTGCTGGTAAGCTACTCGCAGTTTGTGAACTTCTCACTTACCATAGTGCTGGTAAGCTACTCGCAGTTTGTGAACCTCTCACTTACCATAGTTCTGGCAAGCTACTCTCAGTTTGTGAACTTCTCACTTACCATAGTGCTGGTAAGCTACTCGCAGTTTGTGAACTTCTCACTTACCATAGTTCTGTCAAGTTACTCGCAGTTTGTGAACTTCTCACTTACCATAGTGCTGGTAAGCTACTCGCAGTTTGTGAACTTCTCACTTACCATAGTGCTGGTAAGCTACTCGCAGTTTGTGAACCTCTCACTTACCATAGTTCTGGCAAGCTACTCTCAGTTTGTGAACTTCTCACTTACCATAGTTCTGGCAAGCTACGTCGCAGTTTGTGAACTTCTCACTTACCATAGTTCTGGCAAGCTACTCTCAGTTTGTGAACTTCTCACTTACCATAGTTCTGGCAAGCTACGTCGCAGTTTGTGAACTTCTCACTTACCATAGTGCTGGTAAGCTACTCGCAGTTTGTGAACCTCTCACTTACCATAGTTCTGGCAAGCTACTCTCAGTTTGTGAACTTCTCACTTACCATAGTTCTGGCAAGCTACGTCGCAGTTTGTACCTCTCACTTACCATAGTTCTGGCAAGTTACATCGCAGTTTGGACCCCAATAGGATTGCTTGCTATAGTTCTAGCAAGTTCACCTGCACCACTAGGATCATCTGTCCTAGTTCGGACAATTCACCTGCACCAAAGGAATTACCTGCCATAGTTCTGACAAGCGTACCTGCATAAGAGTGATCGCCTGCTATAGTTCTAGCAAACTTACCTGCATGGAAAAGATTCACCTGTTCGGAGACTCACGACTCGAGGGTCGGAGAAAATACACCAATCACAACATGAGGGTTGGAAACTAGGCTTTTGTAGTATGATTTGAATTTTGATGTAACAGTGAGACGGGAACTGATTACCAGACGGGAACTGGGTTTAATGATGGTTTGGACTGCCAATAGAAATTGGGCTTTTTTTGATGTGTAAATGCACTAGATGATATGCGTATGCTAATGCGTATGTATGTATGCTAATGATGATGCAATCCTGAGATTTTATCTCCTTAAACCCATTGAGCTTGTTTACTCCATGCTTGCACCTATACCCTTACTATGCTTATGCTGGCTTTGTAATGTTTATGTATATGGATAATGCTTATGCATATGTGTATGTTTGGTTGACGTAATGAGTGGAACGAAGTAATGTCTTCTGTAAGATTACCTGAAAAGGTTTTTTTTTTGTTTTTGGAATGGATGTGAACATTTGTCTTAGAGAAGACTACCTGAAAAGGTTCTTAGAGTAGATAGAAATTTGTCTTAAAAAAAGACCACCTGAAAAAGTTCTTAGCAAGGAATGGAGAATGTCTTTAAAGACGACTACCTGAAAAGGTTCTTAGCAAGGGTTGAAATTTGTCTTAAAGAAGACTGCCTACAAAGGTTCGTAGAGTGTCTTAAAGAAGACCACCTGAAGAGATTGAAAGATGTCTAAAGAGACTACCTAAAAAGGTTCGTAGAATGTCTTAAAGTAGACCACTTGAAAAAAGGAAGACAAATTGTCTTGAAGAAGACTACCTAAAAAGGTACTTAAAATTTCCTGAAGAGGACTACCTGAAAAGGTACTTAGGACAAGAATGTCTCGAAGAAGACTACCTAAAAAGGTGCTTAGACGAAAATGTCTTGAAGAAGACTACCTCAAAAGGTGCTTGGAAAAAGAAACGTCTTAAAAGATTACCTGAAAAGGTGCTTAAAGAAAGAATGTCCTGAAGAGGACTACTTAAAAAGGTTTTTTGGAAATGGTGATCATTCGTCTTGAATAAGACTGTTTGAGGAGGCTCCTAGAAAGGACCGTGAGATTTGTCTTAAAGAAGACTACCCGAAAAGGTATGGTGTAATGTATCAACCCATGTATGCAATGCATGATTTATGTATTTGCATGATGCCCTAATGATAGGTTGTTAATAACCAAAGCGTATATAGCTCGCTGGAGTTGTAGGTTTGTTTGATAAGGTGGGGTGTGATGCTAGCGCGATTCCCCGATACATGTTTTTGAACTTTGATGATCGTAGTTAGGAGAAATATTTGTTCGAAGTTGTAAAGTGCGAGAACGCCTTTTCCTTTTGTTGTGTGTCTTGCCCCAGTTTGATTTTTTTTTTTAGAAATACTCCACGCCTTTAACCTTTGGGGGTTCTCCACACCTTTAGTCTTTGAATTTTTCGCCTTATGGGTTTGACACCCCATGCCCCAGTGCTCAGCGGAGACAGGGCGCTTATGATCTCCAAGTTATGAAGGAAGTGCCCCGGGAAATAACCTTGTCATATGCTTTGACGTTTAGATTGAAGGGTATACCCTTGATTTCCAGGATATGGAGGGTCATCCATGGTGTTCTATCCTTACAAATTTCTCCTATGTTTGACATGCCCCTGATTGAGATTGCTTCGAGATTTAACCCAAGTCAATTGAACCTTAGGAAGAATGCCCCTAGTTAATAGGATGTTTGGTTGTATGTCTCTGTTTAGGAAAACCCTCTAGACGTGGTTTCCCCATTCAAGAGTCTTTATCAGAAATGATCACCTTTGTGCTAAGTGTATATCCGTAGACGGTGTTGTACCTTTTGAGAAGTAACTTCAATGTAATGCAAATGCAAGTTTTGAAATCGAAGGAGTGGATGATTAAAAAATGAATGCTTGAAGAAGCGTAGTGTTTAACAAATTTTAGGAGTCAGTATAACAAATCCTGCTTAACATGCTTTCATGGTTAACCTTGCCTCAATTAGGACTTTTAAATGTTGTAACTTGGCCTGGTTCATGTTTTAAGAAACAATGGATATAAGGCTCAAAATTTTATTTATCCCACCCCTTTCTCCTTGATGTTCTCCAGATCCTAAAAATTCTACTAATCCAATGGATGTGCTTTGTTTGTAAGAGAATCAGTTTTGATGTTGCGCGGAGGCCTTAGTAGAGATCCAAGCACTGAAAAATGTTGTAAAGATCCAAGCGTTTATGAGAAGCTGTGGTAGTCACAAGATTATCCTTTGTATTTCGCCTTTGTTTTTATCCCTTGTTTTTTGCATGAACCAACTCCTTTGAATTTGATCCATCGGGATGCCCAAATTTTGCCTAAGTCGTTTTGTTTTCTTTCGTGGAAATTTCCATTTTGACTTAGCGGGCGTTTTTCTTTTGAATGCTCCTTTGGAAATATTGATCCTTGGATATTTTGACTGTTGTGACCGTCATGTTGATTTGATTTGTAAGCTTCGACTTTGATACTTCCTCGATCTTGAATGATGTTTTGAGGAAGAATATTGTTGTCAATGTTATCTCCATTGCTTCCTCCATCTTGGATGAATGCGAGGAAGAAGATATGCTTGAACTTTGCTTGAATCCTTGCTTGGATGGATTGATTCTCTTGACAACCAAAATACACCATTGAATTAATCGAAATCTATCCTGCCCCTGGTTTAAAATCAAGGTTTATTTGAAAAGTAGAAACAAACTCCAACTCCTGGCTCGAGGGGGTAACGAGAGATTAACATCCTTATAGCTCCACTGTTTGGGATTTGAAACAATGCCTGTACATCCTCGGCTTGGTCTTACCTTGAAAGCATACGTTTAGCTGGACTTAGTCATTTGTATTCGTCATTCTCCCTCAAGTTTGTTAATAACCCTAAAAATAGGAGTGTGTGACTGGAAAGTCATAGTAGTGAGTGAATGAAATGAATGAATTGATTCCAAAACCTGCATGGTCATCCCATTAGAATTGCTAATCCGAAGGTACAACTTTTATCCTGAGCGACACTTAGCGATTGTAGAGTTGAAATTGTGAGCACGGTAAACACCTATCGATCCTAGGGATAATCTCCTTTGTAGATCCACTGACCTTGTTTCACTCCTTAGATTCTTAAACTTGTATAAGTGAGGGCAACCTCGAATTTTCTTTGGACATGTCAAACCTGGCGGGAATAAATTGTTAGCGGTGGGTTTTCGTCGTATCGGAACTTCATGAGTTTCCTTTGACTGAACCTCTTTTGCGTCTCCTGAGGACAGTATCACCTATGACCCTTTTTTCCTTTGGTGTGGGGCTGACATATGTCGCATTCCCTCCATTGTAGTCATGCATTTCTGCTCAGGGTATTGCCCCAGTTGGACTGACCCTTGCCCCAGGTTATCGTAAAGCGTCCTTGAAAGTTTGATATGTTCTAAGATGAACCCCTTTATGACTAGATACATCTTGAGTGTATCTATGAGGGAACTCTTTGTTGAACTGATCCTTGCTCGATGAAAACCTTTATTGTATTCATAATCCTGTTATGACAAGGCATGGACACGTGGTTGGCATAGTGGAAGACATCCCCTTTTTTTTTTAGCAAGACCCAGATCTTTTATTCTCCTTTCTCCATAGTTTTTTTTCTTTGATTTTTTTGGGAGTTTCGGGAAACCGGCTAGCACGGTTGGTATGGATGCGGGCGAAGATAGAAATGCAAATGAGAATGCATGAATGCATGAAAATGCCAATGCACGCGTAAGCGAGAGACTCCTTGTTTTGTAACTCCGTGTATGCAGACGTGTAACATATGATCCTAGGGATAGCCTTAGAGGCGACATTAGACCCTCTTGGAATCTTTACAGGGTAAATGTTATGACACGCTAAGGGAAATCCCTTGGATTCGAGAGTATGCAGAAGATAGAGGCTAGTGACTGTTCAAGACAGTCACTCAATCTCATGGCCATCGAGAGGCCAATCAACGTGTACCAATGAATTTGTCCCTCGTGGGAAGGTTCTCTATGCGGAACACAACCTATCTAAGGATGATATGGACGAAGAAAAATCCCTACAGGCTAGGGATGTGATGATTAAATGGAGATCCAAACTCTACAAGTTAGAGGGTGCGCGGGAATAAGCATGGAGTGACCGTTCAGGGCAGTCACTAGATTTCATAGCCATCGAGAGGCCAATCGAACGCATGCTAGTGAAGTTGTCCTTCGGGGAAGGACGCGTCATTGTGGAAACACGTGGATGTAACAGAAAATCCCTGTATGCTAGGGAGTACGTAGTAGCAAGCACGGGGTGACCGTTCGAGACAATCACTAGATCGCATGGCCATCGAGAGGCCAATTGACGTGCGTTAATGGAAATGTCCTTCGTGGGAAGGACGCGTAATTGTAAGAATACAAGGATATAAAAATAGAATCCCCACAGGCTAGGGGATGCATAGATGGTGATGTCTTCCGTGGGAAAGACATGGTCTTTAGAAATTTGAGTCCCTACAGGCTAGGGACCACTTAGGGATACCTGCAAAATTGTAACGCATAGATATTCGAAGTGTATATGTTGCAAACAATAATAAGCACATAAACACAAAAATCTTAGGTTCATAGGTCCGACGTAGCGGCTCTAGGGAGCCTACCCTTTTTTGGGAGTGTTCTAGAAGGTCTCATGGGGTCGTTCGTAGCCTCCGAGACTTTTTGTCTCTTTGGATTTTAGAACAACTCATTTTATCCATGAGGTTCGAGTTTTAGGGGTAGGTTCTCGGAGAGATCAGCTAAGTATCCAGTCCAGCCCTCCACAAAGTCAAGCTTCGTTTCGGACCTTTCCAAATACCCAACCCACTCCGAGTGGAGTTATCAATGAGACTCGTAGGAGATTCATACTCCCCTATTGATCTCAAGGTTAACTCCCACACTTAGGGTTTAACAACAATGTATAATAACCCAACAGATATAATAGAAAAATAGCAAAAAATATTCATTTAAATAAATATTTAATTAAACTGCAGTAATGAAATTGCAAAGGAAGATAAATAAATAAATAAAATTTAAATATTTAAAACTAACCTCGAACTCCAGCCGCTTGCGATTTAAAAAAATACAATACGCGGCAAATATTTAAATAAACATATACTTTTTTTTTTATAAACAGGTATTTATTTAATTGATGTAAAAGATGAAATTATAAATAAATAAATAAATAAAGTAAAAACTTTAAATATTTAAATATAAATAAAACCTAATTTTGGCAAATTAGCCAAACCCTAAAAGAAGTCTGCCAAAAACCTAAACCCTGCCAAAACCTAAAACCTATAGGAGCATAGTAATTCACCATTAAGTTATCCCCAGCAGAGTCGCCAGCTGTAGCAACCTGCCCTAAAAATTAAAGATTTAGAGTCGCCACCTATTCTGAAGGGCGAATAGGAAACCCTACGCAGTATAGAGATCAGGGTAAGATACTATATTCAGGTCGAGGGAAGGTGTTAGGCACCCTCAACCCTTTCCTAAAGGCTAACATTTTAAAGATAAAGGTTTATGGCTAAGGAATTGAACAGGGGGAAAATTGAGATTTTGAGGAAGGGGACTCGCCTTGTTGCCAAGTGCCTACGTATCTCCTTATGGAGAATCAGAGTCAACGTAGTTCGGGAAGGGTTGTACGCCCCTTAGAGTTGCACTTAATTGAAGGTGTGTTTGTTAGAGGCTTTTTGGTTAGCCTATCGCAGTTTGATTGTTCTTTGTAGTTTGAATGGATTTTAGAATTATTAGGGTTTAGGGCGTACAACCTTGATTTGGCACAATTAACCGCAATGATCAATAGGTTTGATCACCATAGTTAAAAGATTAAGGGTTTGTATTGTTACCAATTCAAATCGATCGATTCGATTATCACTAATAACCACTTATTGTATTTTATTATTTCATAAATTTCGCGTTTTATATTGTTACCTCTCATAATCGATTAGCACGACTACAGATAATAACAAATTAAATTAAATAATGAGGCAAGATTAATCACCACAATCAATAAGATGATTGCAGCCATTTAATCGAATTTGGTTTGATTTTTATTTTGACTTAAATGGTATTTTAATTAAAAAATATTGTTAACCACAGCGATCAATCGATTTAATCGGCGCGAATAACAAATTAAAATTTTAATGTAATTATCATATATTTATTCTATAAAAAAATAATTAACATATATTAAAATAAATATTTTAATTAGACTAAACAAAATAATTAAAGGAAATTAGGTTTTATTGAGATTATGATTCAGTGTAGTTGTTAATAGAGCATATGGTATGGGGACTCAATCCAGGGGCGTCAGATCTGAGGTTAGTGGGATTCAAGGGTGAGATCTGGAGGGCGCATGGTGAGCCATAGGAGACTAGGCGCGCAGGATCATTAGTTGAAAATTCTAGAAAAATAATATGTGGGAGCAAGGATTCGAACCCCCACCCCCACGCTCACACAAACGCTTCCTTACCACTCCAACCACGCAACGCGCGTGTATACAATTCACGCTCATTGGATTATGTATGAAAACGTGAAAACAAAAGGAACCGAACGCGCGAAATTCAAATGAGCGAATCAGGGCACGACAACACATCATCTTCCCCAATATTACCTGAGGAACCCTGCAAACTTAGCCACGGATTTGCTACGATTTCATTCGTAGCAAGCTTACCTGCAAAATAGCGATTAGCATATACGCACGCATAAATATTTCGCACCATCCCCAATCAATTCGTCTTGGTCACGCGAGCCTGGTCACGCCATTAATTAGACCTAATTTTAGATCTAGGAGAAAGCCCCAATTCATGAACCCTAAAACCTCGCTCGGCCAACAATGGCAGCTCACCATATAATGCCCAGAAATTCAATTAAACATACAAAAACATTCACAAACATCACACCATTCATAAAACATGAACCAATTAGCACATGGATGCGTAAATTGTGGCAATCGAACCAAAGTTGGGAGCGGCTTACCTTGGCTTAGGGGAGGCTATTCTGGGGGTGTTGTTGTAGTGTACCGATCCAGACGCGTTCCAAATCCTTCAGTAAAGCTTTTGCAACCGTTAGTTCTTGTTGAAACCTCCTAATTTGCCAAAACCGAATTCAAGTTCTTGGGTGATTTTCTTGGTTCTTGCAAGTGTCTCCTCTCTCAGAATTTCGTCCCCTAGTCCACTGGCTTATGTTGTATATTTATAGGAGAATAGAATTAGGTCAAGAAAAGAATCAAAAAGCATTTGAATCAAATCTTTCCATGTTTGAGAAATTGATTTGATTTCTTGAATTCTAAGCTACTATATTTGGCCCAATCTGTATTAATTTCCTTCTCCAATCACTATGCACGAAATTATATTATATTTGATCATTAATTCTGATTGGAAATCAAACAAACTATAATTTTAACAAAATATTTGATTTTTAGTCTTTATTAAATCATAAAAATGAAATAAAAAAATAC
Organism: Vicia villosa; assembly: GCF_029867415.1. NCBI lineage: Eukaryota > Viridiplantae > Streptophyta > Magnoliopsida > Fabales > Fabaceae > Vicia > Vicia villosa. The sequence goes on along the minus strand of NC_081186.1, from coordinate 49,400,921 downwards.
ATTAATTCAAATATAATGTCAATTTTCGTGGCAAGTGGTTTTTTGGGCATGCTAATAGCTTGTGGACCAAGTTTGTATGAAAATACTATGGGCCCTTTTGCAAAGTTTCTCCATTTGAACCCTCCTTTTTCATATTTGGTCCCTAAAATTTTCCTAACTTTGATCAAGCATATCTCCTTCAATATTTGAGCTATGAAGGAGTTCTAATACTTTTTAGAAACCTCAAGAGGTCCTCTATAAGCCACTTTGGAACATATTTTTCATTTGAAACTCTTATCTTGATCATATTCTCTTTGGGAAAAAACTGCTTTTGAAGGATGCCTGAAAATGACCTGTAATCTTTTGCTTTGTATCTCTTAAATGAAGCATTTCTAGCCTTGGCTTGTGAGACACAAAGTTGTAGAGAATTCAATTTCCTTCAAAATAGGCTTTGAGTGGGGAATTTCTGATGTTCCATGTGAAAGTTATGCCCAGTCAAAGTTGGGTTGACTTTCTCCTAAGAAACCCTAATTTGAACCTTTTCATGTTTGTTCATCTCTGAGTTTCTATTAATGGAATCATGATCAATTCTTGATCAAATGATGGTTATGCACCCCATACTTGATGTTTGCCCAATGATTATGGTTTGAATCATGCCTTGATTGTGATTGACCTTTCAATTTGGATCAGTTGACTGTGAATTATCTGGATTATGTGAATGAGCCATGCCTTAAGATTTGAACCTTGCTTTTGTTATGAGCAAAGTGTGGGAGGTAAATTTTGGGGTATGACAGCTGCCCCTATTTAATTACCTTGGATTGGGTGACAAGAGAGTGTGTAGACCTCGCGTCGTTCCGATCGAAGAGTTATTAAATACTGGAAGACCCTTAAATTTGCCTTGAATTTGAGTATGGATGAAGAGAAATGTCCTGCTAAAGCCTGAGTCTTACATAGCGAGGACCTTTGTTGGTTGTGTAATCGGCTTGCTATGGCCAGCAAGCCTCCGTAGTTTGTGGACCCCTCACTTACCATAGTGCTGGTAAGCTACTCGCATTTTGTGAACCTCTCACTTACCATAGTGCTGGTAAGATACTCGCAGTTTGTGAACTTCTCACTTACCATAGTGCTGGTAAGCTACTCGCAGTTTGTGAACTTCTCACTTACCATAGTTCTGTCAAGTTACTCGCAGTTTGTGAACTTCTCACTTACCATAGTGCTGGTAAGCTACTCGCAGTTTGTGAACTTCTCACTTACCATAGTGCTGGTAAGCTACTCGCAGTTTGTGAACCTCTCACTTACCATAGTTCTGGCAAGCTACTCTCAGTTTGTGAACTTCTCACTTACCATAGTTCTGGCAAGCTACGTCGCAGTTTGTGAACTTCTCACTTACCATAGTTCTGGCAAGCTACTCTCAGTTTGTGAACTTCTCACTTACCATAGTTCTGGCAAGCTACGTCGCAGTTTGTGAACTTCTCACTTACCATAGTGCTGGTAAGCTACTCGCAGTTTGTGAACCTCTCACTTACCATAGTTCTGGCAAGCTACTCTCAGTTTGTGAACTTCTCACTTACCATAGTTCTGGCAAGCTACGTCGCAGTTTGTACCTCTCACTTACCATAGTTCTGGCAAGTTACATCGCAGTTTGGACCCCAATAGGATTGCTTGCTATAGTTCTAGCAAGTTCACCTGCACCACTAGGATCATCTGTCCTAGTTCGGACAATTCACCTGCACCAAAGGAATTACCTGCCATAGTTCTGACAAGCGTACCTGCATAAGAGTGATCGCCTGCTATAGTTCTAGCAAACTTACCTGCATGGAAAAGATTCACCTGTTCGGAGACTCACGACTCGAGGGTCGGAGAAAATACACCAATCACAACATGAGGGTTGGAAACTAGGCTTTTGTAGTATGATTTGAATTTTGATGTAACAGTGAGACGGGAACTGATTACCAGACGGGAACTGGGTTTAATGATGGTTTGGACTGCCAATAGAAATTGGGCTTTTTGTGATGTGTAAATGCACTAGATGATATGCGTATGCTAATGCGTATGTATGTATGCTAATGATGATGCAATCCTGAGATTTTATCTCCTTAAACCCATTGAGCTTGTTTACTCCATGCTTGCACCTATACCCTTACTATGCTTATGCTGGCTTTGTAATGTTTATGTATATGGATAATGCTTATGCATATGTGTATGTTTGGTTGACGTAATGAGTGGAACGAAGTAATGTCTTCTGTAAGATTACCTGAAAAGGTTTTTTTTTGTTTTTGGAATGGATGTGAACATTTGTCTTAGAGAAGACTACCTGAAAAGGTTCTTAGAGTAGATAGAAATTTGTCTTAAAAAAAGACCACCTGAAAAAGTTCTTAGCAAGGAATGGAGAATGTCTTTAAAGACGACTACCTGAAAAGGTTCTTAGCAAGGGTTGAAATTTGTCTTAAAGAAGACTGCCTACAAAGGTTCGTAGAGTGTCTTAAAGAAGACCACCTGAAGAGATTGAAAGATGTCTAAAGAGACTACCTAAAAAGGTTCGTAGAATGTCTTAAAGTAGACCACTTGAAAAAAGGAAGACAAATTGTCTTGAAGAAGACTACCTAAAAAGGTACTTAAAATTTCCTGAAGAGGACTACCTGAAAAGGTACTTAGGACAAGAATGTCTCGAAGAAGACTACCTAAAAAGGTGCTTAGACGAAAATGTCTTGAAGAAGACTACCTCAAAAGGTGCTTGGAAAAAGAAACGTCTTAAAAGATTACCTGAAAAGGTGCTTAAAGAAAGAATGTCCTGAAGAGGACTACTTAAAAAGGTTTTTTTGGAAATGGTGATCATTCGTCTTGAATAAGACTGTTTGAGGAGGCTCCTAGAAAGGACCGTGAGATTTGTCTTAAAGAAGACTACCCGAAAAGGTATGGTGTAATGTATCAACCCATGTATGCAATGCATGATTTATGTATTTGCATGATGCCCTAATGATAGGTTGTTAATAACCAAAGCGTATATAGCTCGCTGGAGTTGTAGGTTTGTTTGATAAGGTGGGGTGTGATGCTAGCGCGATTCCCCGATACATGTTTTTGAACTTTGATGATCGTAGTTAGGAGAAATATTTGTTCGAAGTTGTAAAGTGCGAGAACGCCTTTTCCTTTTGTTGTGTGTCTTGCCCCAGTTTGATTTTTTTTTTTAGAAATACTCCACGCCTTTAACCTTTGGGGGTTCTCCACACCTTTAGTCTTTGAATTTTTCGCCTTATGGGTTTGACACCCCATGCCCCAGTGCTCAGCGGAGACAGGGCGCTTATGATCTATGGTTTGAAAGTTATGCCCAGTCAAAGTTGGGTTGACTTTCTCCTAAGAAACCCTAATTTGAACCTTTTCATGTTTGTTCATCTCTGAGTTTCTATTAATGGAATCATGATCAATTCTTGATCAAATGATGGTTATGCACCCCATACTTGATGTTTGCCCAATGATTATGGTTTGAATCATGCCTTGATTGTGATTGACCTTTCAATTTGGATCAGTTGACTGTGAATTATCTGGATTATGTGAATGAGCCATGCCTTAAGATTTGAACCTTGCTTTTGTTATGAGCAAAGTGTGGGAGGTAAATTTTGGGGTATGACAGATGGGCAGCTGGTCCCTGGCACTCCTGACGAGGATGAGTGATCTTTTTGTCTTTGATATTTTGGATCTGCGTGCCCGTGTTTTCTTGGCCTGCTTGCCATTTTGTTTTTTATTTCTGGATTTTGGGGGCCTGCGTGCCCTTCTATTTTTGTAATATTTGGATATCACCGGCCAATTTGGCCGGGTTTTAATTATGTTCCTGTTTTGCAATTCTTGTTCGCGTTTCGACTTTCTTCTGTTTGCTTAAAATGTTTTATTGTTTCACGAAATTTTGTGACCGGCGCCACTAATCGTACCTGATTAGAAGGATCGTCAAGGCCTGCTCGGGGTTGGATCTTTGAGAAGTGAAGGGGAAGCTTGTTTCCCACAGACGGCGCCACTGATCGTACATAATCAGAAGGATCGTCAAGGCCTACTCGGAGTTGGATCTTTGAGAAGTGAAGGAGGGGGTGTACCTGCAAGGTACTCCGATGCCAAAGTAAGAAGACGAGCAAAGGAGTGTAAGTACAAGCTAAAGGTTAGAAGAAAATGAATACCTGACCCTCTAGTGAAAGAGGGTATTTATAGCCCCCAGCGCTGGACCATGATCTTGCTATTGGGTTGGATTTCCAGGCCCAAATAGAAGACTGCCAAGTTTCCTAGGCGGAAATATCGGAGATGCGTGAGTGCTCTCTGTCCTGGTCAACCACTCCGAAGTTTAAGGGAGACGCGGTCTCTTAGGAACCACGTGGACTCCGCATTATTCGGGAGGTTGGATGTGAAGGAACCCTACGAGGAGAAGGGTCCTCGGTAAAGTAGGTGCTCGCGGGAAGCGTGTGCGCCGGGCACCAGATAGCTCGCGGGGAGCGCTTGTGCCGGGCACTGTGTGGACGAGCACCTGTTTGCTCCTTGTGGGCCATGGAATGGTTTGGACCCCAAGGTTAAGTGGGCCGAAAGTAGATTGGATCGAATCTTGACCCAGTCAATATAGAATTCAATGCAAATTAGGAATTTTGGAAAGAAAATGATTGATTGTTAATTGTAATGATGTTTTGAATCTGATTTAGGTGTAATTGGGAGATTGTGATTCTGTGTAATTGAATTAATAGGAGATTTGTGTGTGGTTTGAAGATTTTGAATTGGACTGATGATTTTAAATTTTTTTAGTAAATTGCTGATAAAACGCGTTCATCTTTTTAAACTTTTTGGATTTTTTGACTTTCATGATTTTTCTTAATTATCAACAAACATAAAATATCAACATATCATAATAACTACTAAAAAGAAAATCCTAATTTTAAAAAAGTAATCTTAATAACCATAATATAAATTAAGTCTAATATGATTCTAACCTAATAATAAAATATAAATTTAATCTAAAATTAATAGTAATAAGAGCTATAATAATCCTAATAAAAAAAACATGATAATACTTAATAAAAATAAAAATAATTAAAAGTGAGAAAATGAGGAAAAGGCTAAAAAGTGCATAAAATGTAAAAAAAAAACTTAAATATAAAAACGAAAATTGAAACGAAAATGTATTTTTTGAATAAAATGCAAGTAAAATAAAAATCAAGATAAAAAGAAAAAAGAAAAAATTACTAAAATGAGATTTCAACCCAAAACCCAAAGACCTCTGACTTACTTCCTTACACATACTCATTTTTATTTATTCAAAATAAAATAAGGGTTTAATGGATATGCACTGACAGTGTAAAATAGTTTTACACTGTCATCCAATAGAAAACAAGAAGTATGCCATGTCATTAAATTTTTTTAAAAATAAAAGTGTGGAGAAATTAGATACATAGTTGTGATTGGTTGACAGTGTAAAATTATTTTACACTGTGATAGATTTGGGTTAGAAAACCCTAGATCTAAGAATGCATTAAAGGACAATAAAATAAAACAACTTTTCTTCTTACTCATTAAAGAGACAAATTACATAATATATAGTAGGGTTATAACCACTACATGGGCCATGGGCCAGCATAACTAAGTTTGTACTAAAACATAATAATAAGAATACTGATACTTGCACCCTCTTAATCTAATATAAAGTCATTCAGCAAAACAGATTTCTTTCTAATCCTATTTGGCCGAGATAACTTCATAACACTACTCCCGGGCCCATAAGGAACCTTGTCCACAAGGTTCATGGGAACAGATGTATGCTTAATGGGCTGGTTGGCAGTGATAGGAAACGTGGGCGGCCCACAAGCAGTCTTGGAATTATCTGGAAGGGAAACGGCCACGTTAGAGGTAACTTTGGACGGTGCAAAATTACTGCAGAGATAAGGGGAAATCTTGGGGGTGGTTTGTGATTGGTTGGCGTGTGATAGGGTTTTGTCTTGAGCAGTGTGCTGTGGTTTACAGCTGTTTATGCGCTGTATTGGAACGTTGGAAAGCACATGGTCATTATGACTGGTCACGTGGGTTGTACTTCCATTCACAAGTACCTTTTGAGAAGCATCATACTTAGCTTTAGTCACAAAACTCTTTTCAGAAAATCCACCACACTTCCTTCTGTCCGTGACTTTGTCTATTCTCTCATTCTCCTCATAACTTGAATCATCTTTGGTTTCATTTGGTAACCCAGATACTCCAATACCATCAATGGCGGAGACACACCTAGTTTCTGCAGAAGAAGGTTGAGGTAATATACTAGAGTTCTGAACGAGTTGTAAATCCTTATCTTTATTTGTTAACTCTGTGGTTTGTGTTGGCCGCTGAGCCTGGGTTTCTTTTTCGATGCACAGGGCGCTTTCACTTGGAGAAAAGGGGACGGAGGCCGTATGGGGTAAGGGTTCAAAAACGGTGGTTGCAGCTTCAATGTCATGGTACGGTTTCAACAGCGAGACATGGACAACCGGGTGTATTCGAGATGAGGACGGCAGATCCAACATGTAGTCGACCTTACCAATCTTCTTGATGATGCGATATGGACCAAAAAAACGCTTAGCTAGCTTCTGAGACCCACGACGCTCCACGGTCGACTGCCGATAGGGTTTAAGTTTTAACAGTACCAAATCTCCTTCTTCAAAGGTAAACGGTCTTCTCTTTACATTTACCTGCTTTTCCATGGTGACTTTACTTTTTGTGAGATGAACCTTTAACTGATTCAGAACTTCCTGTTGTTGGAGCAAGGTGTTGTTTAACGATTCTTCCTCGGCGGATCCGGTGACATAATCTAACAGCTTAGGTGGTTCGCGTCCGTATAAGGCCTTGAATGGAGACATTTGAATCGCGGTATGAAAAGAAGTATTGTACCAATATTCAGCGAGATGGAGAAACTTGTTCCATTTACGTGGGTGGTCACCGGCCAAACATCTCAGGTACGTCTCTAATGACCTATTTACCACCTCCGTTTGACCATCGGTTTCCGGATGATAAGATGTGGAATATTTCAGGTGGGTGCCGTGGAGTTTAAAGAAATGTTTCCAGAACTTGCTGAGAAATAGTGGATCGCGGTCAGAAATGATGGATCTGGGGGTGCCATGCAGACGGAAAATGTCAACAGTAAAACGAGTTGCCAAATCTTTTGCAGTGAAGTGCGAAGGAAGAGGAATAAAGTGCACAAATTTAGTCAGGCGATCGCAAAGGACCCATATCACCGTGTGACCCTCTGAGTTCGGTAAGTTTGTGATAAAATCCATGGTTATGTCTTCCCACACTCTTTCTGGTACTGGCAGCGGCTGTAACAAACCCTTTTTCTTTTGTGTGTCATACTTGTTGTGTTGACAAATTAGACAGTGTTTAACCATGTTCTTAACTGCAAGGTACATTCCTGGCCAACAGAAGGACGCACGAACCCGTGCCAGTGTTGCTTTAACGCCAGAATGACCTCCTTCCGGTGTGTGGTGATACTCTCGCAAGATGCTCGTACGAAGATTCTGCAGATCAGGTATGAAGACCCTGTTCTTGTAATACAGCATGTTCTGTGATATTGAGTACCCAGTATTGTTTGTGGAGGCCATGGTAAGAAGGTTCTGACCAACTGTGTCGTTTTTGTAAAACTGTTTCAGGGTGATGAATAAATCTGGGAAGGGAGAAGACAAAGCCAAAAACGTTGGACCCTCTTTTTCATATTTTCTGCTTAGGGCATCCGCAACCAGATTCGTCCTTCCAGGTTTGTACGAAATCTCAAAGTCGAAACCTTGTAATTTTGCAGTCCATCTCTGTTGTTCGGGTGTTTGGATTCGCTGTAGTAGTAAATCACGTAGGCTCTTCTGATCTGTGAAAATGTGAAACTTGTGACCTATAAGGTACTGACGCCATTTTTTTACAGATTCTGTGATGGCAAACATCTCACGAACATACACAGAGGATGCTTGCATACGAGGGCACATTTTTTTACTGAAGAAGGCTATGGGATGACCCTCCTGAGACAAGACAGCACCAATTGCAACTCCAGAAGCATCTGTGTCTATGTGGAAATCTTTTGTAAAATTAGGAAGAGCCAAGACCGGCATGTCGGTCATTATTCTTTTGAGATTTGTAAAGGCTCTGTCCGCCTCTGTACTCCATGTGAACTTAGTGGAACGTAACAAATCGGTGAGAGGAGCGGCGAGTGTGGCGTAGTTTTTGACAAATCGACGATAAAATCCGGTGAGCCCAAGAAAACCACGGAGTGTCGAGAGTGAACGTGGCACTGGCCATTCTAGAATAGCTTTTACTTTCTCTGAATCGGGTGCAACACCATCCGCTGAAATGACATGCCCTAGGAAATCTATCTGCTTGGCTGCAAACACACACTTAGATAACTTCAAAAAAAAATAGTGATTCTTTAGGAGCTCAAAAACAACCTGCAAATGTTCAACATGCTCAGTAAAATTTGAACTATAAATTAAAATGTCATCAAAGAACACTAGGATAAAACGCCTTAGGAAAGGCCGTAATAGATCATTCATTGCTGACTGGAATGTAGAAGGAGCATTAGTTAACCCAAATGGCATCACTAGGAATTTGTAATGACCATCAAAAGTGCGAAAAGCTGTTTTATGTGTATCCCTTGATGCAACCCTGATCTGATGGTATCCTGAACACAAATCTATCTTAGTAAAAATAGTAGCTGATCCTAACTCATCTAAGAGTTCATCGATAGTTGGAATTGGAAATATGTCCTTAACAGTAACAGCATTTAATGCGCGGTAATCAACGCAGAAACGCCACGTGCCATCCTTTTTTTTGACAAGTAAAACAGGGGAAGAGAATGGGCTAGTACTAGGAATGATAGTTCCAGCTTCAAGCATCTGTTTAATTAAAATTGTCATGGCATCTTTTTTTGAGTGGGGGTAGCGGTAAGGTTTAACATTGATAGGAGGGGTATTGGGTAAAAGGTTAATGTGGTGATCATGAACTCGTTTAGGGGGGAGGCCGGTGGGTAGTTGAAAAATGGATTGAAATTTGGTCAACAGTTGGGTTATTTGTGATGGCAGTGTAACAGAGTTTGTGGGGTTTGGAGTTAGGGTAGGAGTTTGTGGGTTAGAAGGTTTCATAATTAGTAAGTGAAATGATGCAATTGCATCAGTGTGGATAAGCTGTTTGAGTTGATGAAAAGAGGTATGAGTGGGTAAGGGTTTTGGGTCGCCGGTTAGGGTAATGGGTTTATTAAGGTATTGGAAAGTAAGGGATGGGATAGAAAAATCAGCTTGAATTGGGCCTAAAGTCCTGAGCCAAGCCATGCCTAGGACAACATCTGCCCCTTCAATAGGTAACAAGTAAAAAGGTAGAGTAAAAGGTTTGTGTTGTAGCAAGATCTCCACATTATCACATATTCCTTCACATTGTAAGTGAGAACCGTTACCAACCATTACTGAAAATTGATTGATAGGAGTGGTTTTGAGATTCAAGTGTTGAGCTATTCGAGGCTGCATAATATTGTGGGTACTGCCGGTATCCACCAAAATCATAACCTGTAGACCTGCTATCGAACCTTTAAATTTGAGGGTTTGGGGTGAAAACTGCCCCGTGACTGCTTGGGGAGAGAGTTGAAAATAGGTATCCCCAAAATCTGGTTCCATATGCATTTCTGGTTGTTCTTCCACATTTAGTAAATCTGGACTCAATTCATCATCTGCCACTAGAATAAAAAATCTGCTTGTTGAGCATTTGTGGCCGGTAAAGAACTTTTCATCACAATTAAAGCAAAGGCCTTGAGCGCGTCGTTCTTGAAGTTGGGCTTGAGTTAATTTTCGTATAAGGACTTTGGGTTGGTTGGGTGGAGGTGATTTTGGAGGAAAACTCGTTGCTGGTAAAGGATTGTTTATGGTTTTGTTGGGTGACTGGTTTGGATTAGGGAAATTAGCTCTTTGATAAGGTGTAGGAAACTGTTTGGGAAACCGGGTTTTGGATTCTTTAAGTTTAGCTTCAATTAATTTAGCCAAACCGATGGCTTGTGAAATACAAGAAGGCTTATGAATAGTCAACTCGTTTTGGATATCAATCTGAAGCCCAGAAATAAAGCAATTTAAAATAGCTTCGGCAGGCAGCCCAACAACCTTGTTACCAAGCTGTTCAAACTTGGTTTGGTATTCCATAACAGAACCACTCTGTTTTAACTTAAATAATTCTGCCTGATGGTTTTCAAAAGAAGAAGGACCAAATCTTAATTCTAAAGCCCTAGTGAATGAATGCCAATCTGTCAACAATCGATTTTGATACATCCACTTAAACCATCCTAACGCATCTCCTTTCATATAAAAGGAAGTAAGTGATAAACGATTTTCTGGTGGGAGATTATAAAATCCAAAAAACTGCTCAGCTTGGAATAACCATTCCAGGGGGTTTGAACCATCAAATAAAGGTAATTCTAATTTTGGGGATCTCATAGGGGGCAAGGGAGGAATATTATGGTGGGGAATATGAAAAGGGTCTTGGTTTGGAAATGGGTAGGGGGCTGTTTGTGGAGGGTAAACTGGCTGAGTGTGTAAAAATGGCGGGTAGGGGGGAAAAGGGGGTGGTTGGGGCGGTGCTGTAAGCATAATCGGTATGGGTGTGGTGTGCGTAATGGGTGATTGTGAAGGGGGGTTCGTGGTAAGAATGGTGGGGGTATATACAGCAGTCTGATTGGGTACTTGGATGGGTGTGGTGGAGGATCTGGTGGGTGTGTGATCTGATGTGAAAACATGGGTAAATGGTGGAGAACCAAAAGAAATACTAGAGGAGTTTTTTTCCTTACCCGAAGAGGATGCTGGTTGTGCAGCTACAGCAGCAGCAAGTTGGGATGGTTGTAATGAAATACTTTTTAGAGCAGCCATGAGAGATTCAAACCTAGAATCTTCCACCTCTTTTTCATTATCAAACCTTGAATGTAGTTCACCCACTTGTTGTGCTATAGTTTCTGAAATTTGTGCAAACCTAACATCCATTTGTTCTTGAGTTTCAGCCATTGCATTGTTGAGATGTTGAGTTGAGATGTTGATAGCTTCTTCCAAAATTTCCTTAGAAGAAGGATTGGTAGGTTTTGGAGGAGCCATGGAAGGAAAGAGTAGGATCAATGGAAGCACCAATGATAGATTTGTGTTAGAAAACCCTAGATCTAAGAATGCATTAAAGGACAATAAAATAAAACAACTTTTCTTCTTACTCATTAAAGAGACAAATTACATAATATATAGTAGGGTTATAACCACTACATGGGCCATGGGCCAGCATAACTAAGTTTGTACTAAAACATAATAATAAGAATACTGATACTTGCACCCTCTTAATCTAATATAAAGTCATTCAGCAAAACAGATTTCTTTCTAATCATATTGGGCCGAGATAACTTCATAACACACTGTCAGTGTATCACCCATTTTCTCACAAAATAATACTGTAAAACATATGAAAGACGAGACAAATTTAAGATATGTTACATTAATCGTGGATTTAGGTGATTGACTCATTCCGGAATGACACATATGGGATTGTTCAGGACTTACACAAAAAAATGCTTGTTGATCACATTATCATTTGGTGAAATATTATAAAAATACGAATATATGATTTTAAAAGAAAAATTAAGTTTAAATAAGAAAAATGCTATCTGTACACCAAAGTGTACACCTACCCTGTATGTATGGACGACACTGTTCATGTACGGACGGTACTATTCACCTTCCGTACATGAACAGTGCAATATTATATTAATATTTTTTTTTGTTTTTTTTAAAATATTATTTTTTATGTTTTCTTAAAAAATATTTGACAATATCTGCGGATTTATTTCCGGATTACCTACGAATTTGATAATACCTTTGAATTTTACTTGTGAATTTACTTACGGATTTGAAAATACCTGCGGATTTACTTGCGAATTTGACAATACCTGCGAATTTACCTATGAATTTAGGTAAATCCGCAGGTAATGTGAAATGCAGGTAAATTCGGAAGTAAATCTACGGGTATTGTCAAATATTTTTTTAAAAAACATAAATTTTTTTAAAAAAAAATAATATTTTAAAGAAATAAAAAAAAATATTAATATAATATTATATTGTTCATGTACGGACGGTAAATCTAAACAGTGCCGTCCGTAGTGTACAAATAGCATTGCTGTTTAAATAATGATATGAATGAAGTTTGCTTGTGTAAAAATAAAAATTAGGTCGAGATAGACAAGACAAGCGTAAGGCACAATGTCCCCAAAAATCTAATGCAATATAAACCTGATATCTCTATATTTAAACCATGTTTTAACTACGAATGGTGAAAGTGTGTCACTATGTCTCATAAATCTTCTGTCCAAATATTTCTTTGATCCAATAATTAACAAGTCTGAAGTTGTATTTTTTTCTAAAACTGATTTGAAAAAACTTATTTCAAGACAAACATAATTTTACCAAAAATCAAATAGTATGTTGACCAAAATATTGTATTTAAGGCCAAGCAAATATATTACACTAACTGAACTCAATAGTATAATAAAGTTACAATGTTTGATAGAGTTTAATTGAGTTCATAAAAATTTATAAAAAAGAGAATTTACTTGTGAGTTAATTCATTTAGATATTTAAAAATAGAAATTCATAATAATGTAAATGTTAATTTAGAGTTTAAATTTTTTGTCTCTTTATAATGACTATTATATTTATTCAAATATCTAGAATTAAAATTAAGTTTAAAGAAATTATCAAATATCCTAATCACTTAGTTGTCATTATGTGAAAGAGCTTCTTACCTTGTTTGAAAAATATATTCATATTTAACCTTTCAATAGTTCAATATGTGTTGACGACCTAATATTGTCACAAAAAATCCAATGATAATTTAACCTTTCAATAATTCAATAGACGTTGACGACCTAATATTTTCACATTCAATCAAATGATAAAATATAATTTAATAAAATTTTTTAATTCATTTTTTTTTTATATTTCACGCGATGATAACTATATATTAGTATATTGTTAACTATAATATATACTCATAATTTATCAAGGATGGAAACCAAGTCTTTTATGTCTGTCTTCTTTTCTTGTGCAATGGTTATTATATTTGTTGTTGCAATTGAGTCATCCAAAGATGAGAAACAATGTAAATATAAATTGAATGTGTAATTTATGTCTCTTTATTATTATGACAATTTTTCATTTGTTTTCTCACGCATTATATATAATGCACATTTTTAAAAATATTCTCTGCTTTACCAATCGTTAGTTGGTTTAGTGATGATTGACTTTAAATTTGATTGAGAGAATCACGGTTCGATCTCCGCAACTGCGATCGAGAGGGGACTGGAATCACTTGATGTCAGAACTGACTCCCGAACCGGATTAAACATAAAAAATACTTTCGGAAATATATATCCAGTATTATAAAGTGGATTAAGATATTATCCTTTAAATTTTTGTATGCACTTATATGGAATAAACTGATCAACGAAAAACACATTCAAGTACTAAACTAACTATATAAGGAAGATTCAAGATCAAAATGACATCACCTCACATATTTAACTGTCAAAATATTTGTGCATCCTTTATTATATTTAATGAAAGTAATTTATGTTGATTTGCAGTTGGTGAAACAAAAGAATTCCAAAATAAAATTGGATTCGATTGTAGAAAACCATGGACCACTTGGCATGATTTTCCAAATAATCGTAGGCGTGGTAAAGGAGGCAAAAAAGTAGAAATTGGCTCATGTGGAACGGGCTCAATAGGAAAGAATGGTGAAGAAGGCGCACAAGGCGGGAGTGAACAAAATGGAGGTGAAATTGACATAGGAATTAAGCCAGAAGGAGAACAATATAATAAAATAAAAGGGTTAGGGGTATATCCATGAAAACCAGATACATTAATGTACTATGTAAAATAAAAGTACTAATGTTTTTTTTACTCCATGTATGATCTACAATAAGAGGAATAATTTTCTTAATTTAGTATTATTTTCACCTATATCCTTAGATTTATATATTCTTAGACTATACATTATATATTTGTGAAACTATGCTAGGTTCAATCTAGAAGTGATTAAAACTAAGAAAGTTATGTCTATCATGATTTTGACGATGACAACTTATTTTTGATAAAAATTTGTGAAGATGCAAGGAAGCACAAGATAGTTTGTTCAAACTCTTCCTCTGAATAAAGCTGAAGAGTTAGGGTTTAGTGATCACCATTGATATCCTTTAATGATGCCATCAAACTTGAAGATATGTCAAGCCTCATCTCCAAGAGGACTCAAATAAGTGCTTATATTATTGTTGTATTCTACAAAGTCTTGAAACTTCAGAGTATGAAAGAGAGGAATTATGAAAGCTCGTCTGATTGTGTCGGAGTGAGCAATGTTCACTAAAAACACAAGAGCGGTTTTGTAAAGTATTATGGCTAAATCACACACTCACTTAAATAACTTTTAAAGCCTTTATTTCTCAAAGAAAATAACCTAAATATATTTTGGAGCCTAGCTAAATGAATTGGAATTTTTCAGAATGATTAGGACATGGATTTTGAATTGTCCAGTCGATTGGAGCATATTCCCAATTGATTGAATAAGTGAAAATTGAGTCTATAATCAATTGTGATAGTCTGTTAATAAAGGATTACTACTCTTTATCAAATCTTTCGAAAATGAGCAATTATAATCGATTATTTAGGTCATCCGATCAATTGTAATAAGGACCCAATCGATTGGGCCATTAATTTTGTCCATAAATAGTTTCCTTTTTTTACCAACCTTTGGTCCATAAATAAAGGTCTCTCCATTCACTTTTTCACATCCAAAAACATGAGCTATCTCATCCTCCGAACTCTCATTCTCTCTAAAATAATTTTCTACTTTTTCTCACATTACTTTAGCGATAACACTTTAAGAAAGTCCTTGTGTTTAAATGAGGAAGCTTGTTCTAGAAAGGATAAATTTGTAAATTCAACAAGAACTCTTTTTCTCTTGAGTGAATACCTCTTCTTAAGAAGTGTTTGTTTCGGTTCCAAACTAAACTAGTTAAAAACATTATTTGGGGGATTTAGTATTAAATTACTCTTTGGTTTAAAAGATATCTCCGTGGGTTCTTAAAGATAACTAGTAGAAAATCTTCTCAATTGGTTATTGATCCAACCTGATGTAAAAGCTCTACTTGGTTCAAGATCAGCATGGTGGAAAATCTATGTTCGGTTTGTGGACAACCCTTGTAAAACACTGGTTCAGTTCAGATAATAGTATGTTCAAAACTCCGCATTGGTTCAAGATAAATCCAAATTAAATCTCGGTTTAGATTAGGGACTAACCGCTTAAAGCTTTGGTCATGTTTGGAAGAAAGACTAACCGCTGCAGTATATTGTTTGCGGTTTGGTGTGAAATAAACCTTAAACTTCATTTTTATTTGTTTCTCCTAACATTTGATTTGATAATTATTTGATATTATACCATAAGTCCCTTTTTTTATAACTAAATACAAAGTTTGTTTATGAAGGTTTAATAATGGAACTTTATTTATACCCATTATGACCATTGTTCATATAACTCCCAATAAATGTTTTTCCCATAAACTAGGCCCCTAATTGCTATCATCCTTTGTATTTTCTAAAAGTGTACAATGAACATAGCCATTTATTCTGAGGGTTATTTGTGGTGTTTAGATTTATTGATGGTTCTTAGAGAGAGTTCATCAAAGAGATGAGAAATTTTATATATGTGATTTCAGGGTGAAAATTATTTGCTTCCCATCGGTCCTCTGGATGAAGTATTTATAGGAACTCCGTGGGACTAGAATATAGATTTTTTTTACCTCCTCTTCTCCCTCAAAAACATGGAGAATAAGAAAGTTATTCTTCCTTAGATCATGGAGACGGGAGTTATTCTCTTTGACTTTTTCCTTTAGTCTGTCATACCCCAAATTTTGCCCATAAATTTTCATCTTTTTTAATTGCATCTGCATGTTATGACCATTTCATTTGATCATAGAGTCCCATAAGCATTCATCAATCAAATATAAAAAAGATGATTTCGAGGTTAAAGGAGAGGGGAAGTCAACAATTGACTTGACCTTTTTACCTCTAAATATCATTCATCTCATTCATCCATCATTTTAAGATCTTGAGACATGGTTGCATGCAAAATAAGGTTTTTGATTGAAAAATCCAACATAAAGTCAATATTTTCATGTGTTAGGAAATTTGACTAAAATTCTATGCATCATGGTTCATTGTTACCATAACCATTTAAATCATCATCACATTATTCCATTTGGTATTTCATTGATCATTATCATACATCATAATAAAAGTCAAAGAAAAGTCAACATTGCACATGTTTAAAAAATTGACTAAAGTTGCATGTTTCATTCTTCATTTTGGAAAAATAAATTTATGATCATTTAATTCATCATCATAATATTCGTTTCACATTTTGTTAATTCTTTTCGTGCATCATAAAAGAAAAGTCAAGATTATGGCACTAAAAGATAAAAAATAATCACATTTTTCATGCATAACCAATAATGCATCTCACACACTTTCAAATTCACTAAATTCACAATGTTTCAGCAATTTGGAGTGCATTACATCAAATATTTTGCATCAAATTCAAATTTCCCACAAATTCCATCAAAATTCAAGTGAAATGCACTCACACTTTTCTCATTTTTGCATAATCCTAAGTTTAACCTTTAACATAATTATAACTCTATATAATAGTTCATTTTCACATCACAAAATAATCCAAAACTCACCCTTACAATTGCCAAAACTCTACCAATTTGAAATTTTCAAAATTGAAGTTTCTTCCCTTTGAATTTTCTTTGAATTTTCACTAATTCTTTTAAGTTCTTGAGTAATTGTGTTTCCAATTTCATTGCATTTAATTTATAGAACCATTACCTACAAAAATCACTAACCAAAATAGTTCAAATCAAGATCAAAGGTTTAGATCGATTTTGAACTCGTCTTTTTATAATTTTTGGGATCTTGAATTTGGTGCTAATTTGAGACTAAAGCCTTTTTGACTCACAAAATCATAAACTCAAAAAGGAAAAATCATGAATATCAATGATAAGTGTCAAAATATAGTTATTTTGTGTATGTAAATAGTGGCACTTATCGATACTTTTTGTAACACCGTTTGAATAATTCCCCGTTTTTGTGTATATTTGTATCATTTGTGTTTTGTTACGTTTTCGCGTAAATATGTATCGTTTTTAGTTTTGTTTTCTTTTTATAGGTATTTATGCGTGTTTAGAGCTTCGAGGAATAAAGTGTCGAAGACATGACTGCAAATGCGTTTTTGAAGAAATAAAATTTTCTGTCTTGTAGAGGGCGCTTAGCACGCTTTTTTGGCGCTTAACGCGGTCTGGCAGAAAGTTTGGGGCTTAGCGCGCTTTTTTGGCGCTAAGTGCGCTCTGGCGGTTTAAGAAAAATAAAGGATAGCACACTTAGCGCGGTAGGCGTGCTTAGTGCGGTCTACGATTTTCAGTTTTTGTATTTATAGTTCAGAACATAGTTTTTAGGTTTTTTATCACCTCTTTCCCCTGTCGCTACCGCGAAAATTAACAGAGTTGCCACTAACATATTTATCCTGAAAAGGAAGGGAATGCCAGCAAACCACAAAACAAAACAACGGTCTCACGACCAGAGAAAAAAGGTAAGGGAGTCGGTTACGCGAGGGGAAGGTGCTAGCACCCTTTCGCGCCCATCGTACTCGATGGTATCCACGCTTGTGTCTAAAACTACGGGTGTGTAAACAAACTATGCTAATCTGGACTAAAATGCATGCAAAATGTAGGGAAAAGAAAGAATTGTGCTCACACAGGCCCTACCCCGCTGCCTACGTATCTGTTTTGCAGAATCAGAGCTACCGTAGCTCGGCTGACTAGTTTATGTTTGTTTTGTGTTTTTTAGGTGAACGAGTTACATTCACACTCCACTTATGCTGGGAATGGAGCGGAAATAACAAATTCTTAAGAAAATAAAATCAAAGAGTGTGGTTTGTGTTTTAAAGAAATGCATGAGGAAGACCTAGGCTAAGGGGGAAAGCTTGCTACCTAATGTTAGCATACAAAGGGTACCAGTCTAAACTAAACTATCAACCTACGGGGGGAAGCAAAATCAAACAAAGATAGCACACAAACGAGCTCCGCTTGTAAAGCAAACAAACCAACGACACTGGCCGAATGGTAGAAAGGCGGTCCCGCCATAGCCAAGGGGAGCAGCTCAACCCAAGTCAACCAAGCATTAGACCTCGCGAAAATGATCGGGCCATAGACAAGAGGAGCGAGTTCCTCTCAGCAACCAAGCCGTCACGGATCGTAAAGGAAAACGGTGCGTGCATACACCGAGCATCAACGTCGAGCAACGCGAGCTATAGGAAAAGCGGGGGTCCGGTTGCATGAACCCTTTTCCTGACATACTCGATAACAAGATCTTGTGCATGTTCGGAAACGAGGGACGCGTAGCGTGCGCATACCAAACAGACTCGATGAGACTAGGCGGGGGTTGATTACTAACCTTTTCCGCATGCCTTCCATGAGGACTTAACAGAGTGCCATATAGGACTTATTACACCGTGACTCCCTACCGGAAAGCACAAATGTAAACACACCAACAAAAACAGAGCCTCTTTCGAGGGCTTGGCCAGATGCATGTCTAGGTCCTACTTCTCATGTTATAGGATGATGCGGAAAGCGGTAAAAGGGACAAGGAGACAATACCGAACGGATAGCAAATCCGCAATGAGCTAGCAAGCGTAAGCAGAGAAGTCCGAAATACTTCGCGTAAGCCATCATCAAGCAAGGCGAGTCAGAAAGCGTCGTCGTGAAAATAAATCACGAGCGACATGTGGTACACGTCGAGCATAACCACACGAGCAACCTGCAAGAGAAACAGTCCAGACAATACAAGAGTATACATCTCAATGAATGAGAGATCAAGCGACTGGCATCGGAAATAGGTTCGTGTCCCACAAATAAAGTGGAACACGACGCAAATCAAGTCGTAAGACAAATCGCACTGGAAGCGAAATCGTGTCCCACAAATAAAGTGGGACACGAAGCAAGTCGAATCACAATTGAAGGCTCTCTCGAAGTATCTCGCACATCTCAGCAAACAAATCAGTAGTAACAAGGAAGCACGCTATAGAAAATACTAGCAATTAAGTTCTAATTAAATCCTAAACAAAAATCTAACAAACATAAATTGTTTTTTATGACATTTTTAACTAAAACTAGAATAAAACTAAGTACAAAACAATTAAATTCTAACAAGCAAAAGATATTACATGTTTTTTTTATCATCTAAAACAAATATAGAAAACAAAATCTAATTCTAACTAGAAAAGATTACATATTTTTATTCATTTTTTATCATGCAAAAGTATAAGAAAAACTATGTAAAATAAAACAAATCTAAGCACCTAAAAATACTTGAATCAGGGAGGTTTATTGTGGAATCTAGGGTGTAGGCAAGTGACTAACGCAGGGCCCAACAGAAGTTAGCCCAGAGAATGTTTTTGTAAGTTTTTAGCAATATTTATGTCAAAAAAAAAGAATATAATTGGGCTTATGGAGGACAACAATTTCGGATGGAAGGCCCAAGGTTTGATGCATTTTGGATCCACATTTTTCATCAGATTTTGATATTCACATTAATCATGTTTATGGTCCATTAATCAGATTTTATTTGCAATTAAGAAAAAATTATCATCATTAATAAAAGGAATAATCAAAAAGGGAAAGGATTAGGGTTTTACGTTTTGTGTTTGTGACCAGTGAACCTATGAAAGCTCTCCTTCCACTCTTTCACGACGAAACGCCGCCAGAGATAAACCTTCTCCTCTGATCAAAACATGGCCGCCACAAAAGGGAACCGAACTAATACACGTCTCCCTCCCTCGTCTCAGATATCTCTCCTCTCATTCTCTCCGATCAAACTCTCTGCCTCAATCTCTCTTGCTCTCCTATTTCTTCTCGCGATCTCCGATTCAATCTCTCAATTGGTTCTCCTCTCAATTTCGCTCTCAGTTCTCTCACAAACAAGTAATCGGCAGCCGGAGCATTCATGAATTTCTTTCTCCGGCGAACTCCCATCTCCGTCTCATTCTCATCTCGATACGACGCTATCTTCCGATCATCTCTTGTTTAAGACTCTCTCTCGATTCAGTCAAGTCGGATGAAGAGATGCTTGAAGGTGTGTGAAAGTTCATCAAGGAATCTGTTTCTGTTACAGATCGGTGACGATGATTCTATTCTGATGAATCGTATCAAGTTGTTACGGATGAAGCACAGGTTAACGGTGGAGGTGGTGCTTGATGATGAAGATCTGTTGATAATGATTCGAAGATGTTGGCAACGAGGAATCAAGGTAACGTATGCGTTGATCTTTTCTTCTTTCATCCAATCAGCGCTTCTTCTTCTTCTTTTTAGAGTGATTGCATTGTTGTTGCGTATGAAATTGAACGCTGTTGTTCTTGGACACAAAGATGATGCGAAGACTTATTGTTTGCAGTGTTGTGCGATGATGAAGATTGATGAACGGAGTTCTTGTTTACAGAATTCGTAATGGAAGCTTGGAGACTCGATGATAACCTTGAAGGTGCAGTTACATCAATGAGTTAATGAAGGTTGAATAGTTTGTGAAAGATTCTGGAAAAATGGAGATTGTAGACGTGAAAGTTTGTTACGATTTTTCTTTATGTGATGAGTTTCTTCTGTAACCATTTTCTGTTAGAGTTTTCTGGAGAATTCAGATGAAGAACGATGGTGGTGAAAGATGAGAGTCGAGAAGGTTGAGAGAAGATTGAAGAGGTGAAGAGATGATGATTGAAGCGTCGAGAGGTTGTGGATTTAGAGAGAAAGTTTGTTACATCTTTCTGAGTTCTCATCCTCAGTTTCTGTTATTTGAGTTTTTCTTTTGGCCGAACTGTTTACACTTGCGTTGCAGAATTCACTTGGTTTTTTTTATTAGTTGTAGGCCCTTTTTTGTATTGTTTCTTTTTTGGTATTGGTTTTGAAATTTGTAGTGAATTTTGAATGGGCTTTTGAATGTAACTTTGCACATTTGAATCTTTTCTAATGGATATGGTTTTTGAATGAAATTTCAATTTGAATCTCTTTTTGAACTTCCAAATTTTCTTGACAAACATGAACATTTGTACGGTCTCGAATAGTTTGCTCTCGTGGCATCAAGTGATCACCAATAAATTCGAATCTTTTATTTAATGAAAACCTGTCTTTAATTCTCGAACCATAAGTGATTTGAACTTCAATCAATCGATCCATTTGAAAGAACAATGATGTCTCAACTGTAATGAATCTTCAGGTCCTATATCATGCCTTGACAAAATGTCTTCCTCAATAAATGATTTTAACATAACCATAACACTTTGAGGACCTCTTTAATGGAGATAAGGATTGAGACATAGAAACACCTCCTAACATGAAGTCCAGTCATTCTATGTAGACAAACTTGTAACTTGAAGAAGTCCATGAACCAACCCTATTTAACATTTCAATGCACACAGAAGAATTGGTTGAAACAAACTTGAACGAAGATGAGAAACCCTTTTATTATTTTCTTCAATTTTCAAATGGCGAAATAAACGCCATCCATAACTTATAGCACATAAAAGAGGGCAAATTTTGGGGTGCAACAGCTGCCCCTATTCAAACTTCTTGAACTTGACGAGTGAGAAGCGAAGGTTTCCAACTGTTGAGGTGGAAGGAGATTGAATACCAGAAGGAACTCGAAAATTTGCGCTCTTGATCAATAGAAGATTCCATCTTGAAATAAGAAGGAATGTACCACCCTGTAAGCAGGGAGAAAAAACTTCAATTGACCTGGATAATTAAGTAGCTCCATCTTGCGATAAGAAGGAACAGGCAACCCCACAGGCAGGGGGAAAAAAACTTCAATTGATATGGGCATCAAGAGAAGGAAAATCTTCGAATGATCTGGGTATCACACGTAGCAGATGTCTTCCGAACAGGAATCGGGGATAGATGTCTAGGTCGATCTGGGAATCGAAATGAGATATTCCGGCTGATTTGGGCATCAACGGGTAGTAAATATCTATGGTCTGGGTACCAAGGCGACATCTCCATCTGATGCAGTTAAATCATCAGGAAGATATTCCAACTGATTTGGGTATCAGCGGCTTGCTCCTTCGTAAGATCGACGAGATCCGGAGGCGGTTCCCTCAACTGAAAGTCTGGTTTATCAGGACAGGAACAATATCTCTTCCGAACTGTGTACGCCGGGAAAGGAAGTCTTTGAACTGATCTAGGCTCGATGCTAGAAAATAAGTAGAACAATCCTCTTCTGAATGACAAAGTCAATCAGGCAGATATCTCCATCTGATCTGGGCATCAGTGGCTTGCTCCTTCGTAAGATCGACGAGATCCGGAGGCGGTTCCCTCAATTGAAAGTCTGATTTATCAGGAATAGGAACGAATATCTCTTTCGAACTGTGTGCGCCGGGAAAGGAAGTCTTTAAACTGATCTAGGATCGATGCTAGAAAATAAGTAGAACAATCCTCTTCTGAATGAAAAAGTCAATCAGGCAGATATCTCCATCTGATCTGTGCATCAGTGGCTTGCTCCTTCGTAAGATCGACGAGATCCAGAGGCGGTTCCCTCAACTGAAAGTCTGATTTATCAGGAATAGGAACAGATATCTCTTCCAAACTGTGTACGCTGGGAAAAGAAAACTTTTTCAACTGATAGTAAGCATCAGGACTGGGCAGACGAGTTCTTCTTCTGAACGAAAATAAATCGTCAGGACGTAGATATTTCCAACTGATCTGAGGCATCAGCAGGCTTGCTCCTTCGGAAGATCGACAGAGATTCGGAGGCGGCTCCTTCAACTGAACTAGAATCAAGATAGGAACAAATATCTTCAACCGATCTGAGGGCATCGGGAATAAGAATGCATTCAACTGATCTGACAATGTCAGGGAGAAGGAGACAAACTTCTTCTGATTTAGACATCAGGATAAGTGCTTGTAATGATTAGGCGAATTGCTCTCTAGGAGGCATTTGAATCTGGATAACTTTCCTGCAGAAAGAAACAGATATGATATGTTTTATGCATGATGCATGTATGAATGGATATGGAATAACGTTCCCGAGAAGGAAGATGCTATACGCTTTTGAGAATTCTATGCAAATGATGCATGATTCGAACGCTGCCTAGGGAGGCAACGGAAGAGCACTGAATTGTTGAAGCAGTCCTGGAGAGAGTATAGAACTCTGCGGGGAGGACAAGATGAGTGACCAGAAGTCACAAACTGCGAGCTGGCAAAGATGGATCAGAAATCTGCTGGAGACGATCAAATTTGGATGTGAGCTCTGTTTGGGGAATAAATCCTGCTTGGGGAATATGAACATCCCAATTGACTACTTAGGGAATACCCTGGCAACTTCACTAGAGAAGCAAATTCTCGACACTCTGCGGATGTGGAGATAAAGGCAAGTCATGGGGACAGCCCTAATGAGGGGTGACCAACTTGCTCGTGTAGAATGCGTTCAGCTGGGGAATTCCTTGATGGAAACAGATTCTACTGAGGATGCATGTGAAACTCTGCCGAGGAGAGACTCAGTGGAGAAGATGAATACTTCCGCATAATGGTCTGCTGAGGAGATAAGAAATCCGCTGGGGATAGGGAACTCGGCATAAGAACCTCTCGTTAAGACAACTCCACTGGGGAATAAGATGACTCTCCTGGGGAAAACATGTCAATCTATTGGGGAGAGAAACACTCTACTGGGGAGAATGAGGAACTTGGGCCAGGAACCTCATTAAGAGCTTGCTGGGGAATCAAATATCATTCAATCATGATTCAACTGGGGAGAAGACATTTCACCAGCGAACAAGGCTTCTAAAGCACGGAGATTGCATTGAGATGTGCTTTGCTAAGGAGATGAGAATCTTGGAACAAAAAAACCCTCATCTAGATGCACTCAGCTGGGGAATGAGGATCCATCACTTGGCTAGATCCACTAATGTGCTGGCATGGTGCACTCGAAAGGATGCATCTGCGAGGTAAACTGATAAAAATGCCCCAGGATATAGCATGACGTCTTTAAGGGGTTCCTCACATGGCAGAGGATAGTGATGCTCACCCACAATGGGCAAATGCGAGAGAGAACAGATTGTCAGACATCTGAGCTTGAAACTTTCCAAACAAGCAATGGATTCACGAGTTGACAAGAAAGCAGTGATTAGAACACCAAACAAGTATCGGACGGAGCATCAAACAGGCATTGGTACTCTAAGAGAATGCCATCAGGAAGTGGGTTTAAGGGGTCAAGAAAGTGTTTGATTGTGAGGATGCCAACAAGTATTGGACTTTGAGTCTCAGATCAATGTTAAGGATGACGACCTTGACTTCTCGACGGTCTTCGAGTTCATAAGTTGTTTAGCTCACACCTGAACTTTAAACTGAACACCTCCTGATGAGGAAAGAATGCCACTGCATATTGCTTTGCCCCAGCCTATCTGAACTTTGAAGAAATTCATCTTGTAAGGACTTTCTGATATCCGTTCATATCAAACTAACTTGCCCCAATATCAAAAATTTTGGCACCATGCCCCTGCCTGACTTGTATTGTAGGTAGGTTTGACTTTGCTTGGGTGAATTCCCCGGATTACTCAACACTTTGAGAGATTCTTTGAATCTTGACCTGATTGCCTCAGATTGTTTGAAAACTTGCTCGACAAAAGTATTCAAACGCTTTTGTGCCCCTGAGGGTGATCAGACTTTGAAATATTACTACCTCTGCTCAACGGAGTTCGGAAGACAACTTGTCCTTCAGGAGGATAAAACTGTTCATCTGAAGTTCATGATGGAAGCTTCCTTGATGTCAAGCACTTGTTCATATGCAAAGAATGTTTATTATGAGAAATATAATTCTAATGCAAAGAGTATGTTTGTTCTCAAGTTTAAAGAAACTTTATGAAAGGATGTTGTAACATCGATTTTTTTTGTGAAAGAAAGATGGTGTGATACCAACTCAAACGCTTTAGCAAATCTCCTAGGAGTCAGTTTACTGTACTCTCATGTATAGTTTGCTTTCGAATTAACCCTGCTTCAATTAGGACTTTTCAGGGTTGTAACGTGGCCAGGTTCATGGTTTGAGAAAAAAGGATTTTTAGGCTCAAAATTATTTGGTGCCCACCCCCTTCATGATGTTCTCTAGTCCTATGTTCAGTTAACTTGACATGAGCATTCATCTTTTAAGAGGAATTTGAGATGATTGAGGAATCAATGAGGTATTTGGATACGGCCGCCACTCACTTTCTTGATCGCCTGATTTAACATCACGCGACTTCGTTCTTGCTCAGCAATTTCATTATCATTTCCTCTTTTTTCTTTACTTTTCTTTTTTTTCTCTTTTTTTCTTCTTTTTCTTCCTTTTTTTTCCTTTTCTTTCTTTCTTTCTCTTTTTTTTTGACAAGTCGTGTGATCCCGCACTATCTTTGCTTTATTGGAAGTGATCGTGACTGCCTGAATTCTTGGTAGATGAAGAATTACCATTGTGGTATCGTCATCGTTTGACCTCATGATATGAGGGATAACCACCGCAACTTTGATGTTGGTCTCAACCTCCGGAGGTGAGGGATAATTTTGATGTCTCAAACTCCTAAGGTGAGGGATAGCCATTGTGGTTTTTGACGTTTCGTCCGCCTGATGCGAGGGATAACCATTGTTGTATCCTTAGGTGCACACTTCTGATGAATTTTGAATGCTTGATCAGGTTAACTGAGTACTACCCGCCCCTGGGTTAAAAATAAGGGTTTTTTATAGAGAAAAGAAACTCCTACTCCGAAGGCTCAGAAGGGTTAACGAAGGTCTATCTCCCTTATATCTCCAGTGTTTGGGGATTTGAAACAATGCCTGTACATCATCAACAGGGTTCTACTCAAAAGCATACCATTTGAGGTTATTGGTATTATGTTCATCATTCTCCCTTCAGAGTTATCATGCTTTATTAACAAGAGTTGAGTATCACAAAAAGCATAGAGAAACATATAAGAGCAAAAGCGAATGGATTTTTCCAGACAAACATATCCAATGCATTATTATTATAGTTCAAAAATAAACAAGTGTTGCATGCAACAGTATTGAACAAAACAAGAAAGCTTAAACATGAACATGCATGATGATTCAGCAGTTGCCAATGTTGAGGAGATCCTCTCCGTATGGACTTATTGCTTCAGAAGATCCAGTGAGTCAAAGGAGAACTTCAATTATGGCCCTCAGGTGCGAATGTGATAGCCTTTGAATCAATCAAGTCTTGTACCTTGTCTCTAAATGACTGACAGCCTTCAATCAAATAACCAAGTGCCTTAGAGTGGAAAGCGCACCAAGCATTAGTATTTGTTCCTGTAGAACACTTTAGAGTATTTCACGAAAGAAGATTTCGGCAAAGTCATACAGAAGTTGCAAGTGTCCCGCTTTAGGGATTTGAGTCGTGAAAGTGATGCACAGACTCAAGATACAAGGTGTCTTACTTATCCCTCGGTCGGGAGCCCTAAATATAGCGACTGGAGTTTGTGAATGCTTTAGGGATTTGAGCTGCCAATGATGTGAACTCAAGAACACGGAGTCTTGCTTATCCCTCGGTTGGGAGCCCTAAATATAACTATTGAAACAGAAAACACCATCATGAATGGAGGAAACTTGCATTACCATCAGCGAGCAACAATAACCTCTGACGCTTGGCTATCAAAGTCATTACTTGGAACACACAACAAGTGTTTTGAAGGAAACCTCTGGCAGTACCAATTACAAGTGATTCTCATGAGTTACCTCCTCGAGGAAGAACAAACATTCTACTTGCAGCAGATGAAATGCGATTGACCAGTAGAAACCATTATGAATAAACTCAAACATCTCTGCATCGAGCAAGTTCTGGACATTTTGTACTTCAATACCTTGTAAAGCTTGACATTATGATCAGGTTCCCCGACATGGAATACACCGAGTATTGTCATCGAAATCAGGAGAGATATCTGTGGTGAGAAAGACCCAAAGCAAAAATCTTAACCAACTGAAATTCCAACAAGCAAGGATGCAACTTGACATAAGGCATGGAGACCTCGTCAGCTTGTTTCTCATATTCTTTCTGTCTCTGTTGACGAGCGACGTCTACTGAACAGGAAACTCCAGGGAGAGGTGACTTGGGATGTGAAGTAGAACCTTGAGAATGAGAGGTGTGCTCCTGCAGATCACTCTTGATTACTGGCTGGCAGAAGATTCTGGCGAAGTCACACGAAATTTGTAAGTGCTTTTAGGGATTCGAGTAACGCGAATGGTGCAATGCTCAAGATAGACAATGTCTTGCTTATCCCTCGTGCGGGAGCCCCAAGCAATTTCAAAGACTTGCAGATCCTAATCATCATAACCAGGTGCCCCAGAATAGGACTCACACCTAGTGTCATCGTCATCAAGCAAAAAACTTGTAGACATCCACACAATACGAAGCTTAAACTGTTGCAAATAAAGCAAGCATGGAAGCAAATGAGCATAAGACAAGTCTTCAAAAAGAATCCCGACTGAGCTTTCTTCTCGGTAAAATCCCCACAAAGTTGTTCCATGACTAATCTCTGAGCACACAGTAAGAACAAGTCAAGTCTTTGAGTCTAGTGAGAGTACCAAGTTTGAATAAGAGGTATTTGGTCCTGAATACCTGTTATGCGTGGAATGTATGAGATGCATGCAATGCCATGTTCATTCAATTTCCAAGGAATCCTCGTTTTTTGATTTTTTAGCAAACAAGAGGTGGAAAAGCTCGGCACGAGGCTTAAAGATATGATTCCTTGGAAATGGAAGAAACATGTATGCTAGTTATTTTTTGTACATTATCTTTTAGAAAGTAAATATGCAATGATGCAAAGTGGTGTGAACCACAATACTGGATATATCTGATGATGCCGAGAAATCATACGGCACAAGTTCAAAGGTTCGGCGTAGTTTCGGACCACCACACAAACCACAAGTCACCAACAGAACAATTTACCATCGGAACTAGAACATATAGTCACCAACACACTGGAATAGAACACATATTACTACTCGAACAAGAACCATAGTACCCCACGAACAGGAACCAATAGTACACTCTGTTATACCCCAAAATTTGCCCACATCTTTTTTCAAGAAAACTCCAACCTGAAAATTAAGAGTTTCATATAATCATGGATTTTTATTTCAAATATCCTAGCATATGAAGTACTTAAATTTCAGAAACTTTTCTTATACAGTAGCTTGGCTTACAGAGGAATTTATTCTTACGCAAACGCCAAATACTGTTCATTACATCACAAATACTATTTATTTATTTACAGATAAATAGTACTAACACAATCATGCAGAGTTAACTCTTTTTGCAGGCGCAGAAGCAGGAAACTCACACTATACTGGTAACAATTGTTTTTGGTTTCCCACTAACTTTTGTACTATATTCCATTATTTTCAAAATCTTTTCAAATCTCTTTTTCAAAAATCAAATCTTAACTTGTGTGTTTTCTGCCAGTCAAATATTTCTATTTCTGTGCAGTAAACAATTTTCAGGTTATTATCGGTAATTTTGCCCGCATACCGTAAATATCAGTTATTTATTATGTTTCTGTTTTCTAACAAGTCATGTAAATAAATTTTCATGCTTCACACCAAACAAAAACAAAAATAACAACAAAAAAGAAAAGAAAATTAACTTTGACAGTTGACTTTTTCACTTTAACTGCTGCTTCAGTACACGAACAGTCAGTTGACAGACAAACTGCAGACAGTACAACTCTCAGTGTTTTGTACAATCAATCAAATCAATCATTCACAATTCAAATTTTCAAAGATTTTTGTGTTAGAAGTCTTCTGAATATCACACGATTAGCAGAAACTCAGCACTGCACAAAAATCAGGTACGCTTAATTGCCTCCTATACAGACAGTCCCTAATCAGGGTTTTTCTTGTTTTAACAGGAGCAACAAGTTTTGAGAGCTCAAGTGGATTCCATATACATCCATACATCTCAAAGTACCATCATACAAATTTTCAAACTTCAATTCACTCAGACGCACCGTCAGCAGCTCAAACAGTCAACAGACGACCCGTTTGACCAAAAAAGTCAACTGACAGTCAAAAATGAAATTTTTTGTCAAAATCCATATTTTGTCAAAGGATTCAACATTTGATCATTGGATGATCACAATTCATCAAGGAAAGATCAAAAATCAACAAAACCCTAAGATTCAAAATTAGGGTTTTTGCATGAAAAGTCAACTCAACTTTGACTGATCATAACTCTCTCATCCTTCATCCAAAAAATGCCAACCAAAGCTCATTTTGAAGGAAATTCAATTATCTTTCAAATGCAATTGATCCCATGGTCATTGCATTCACCATTTGAAAAATATGGCCAAAGACATTACAGGTCATGTTCAAAGTCAACAAAAAGACACTTTTTTCAAAAGGACACACAAGGAGAACCAAATATCATTTTGACATGAGACCAAAGACATTGGTTAGAGGACTCTTTGAGGTTTCCAAAAAGTGCAAGATCTCCTTCATATGACAAAAATTGAAGGATTCACACCTTGTTGAAGTTGGCTAAATTTTGGGAAAATGCATGAAATCAACATTGCTCAAAAATGTTTTTTTTCCAAAAGATGCCAAGTTTTTATGGTCCAAACATCTTTGCCATGATATTATGGGCCTCCCACGACCAAGACAAAGCCCACATCTATATTATCCATTTTTGACATAATTTTATCTTATTTTAAGATTAAAATTAAAGGAAAATTGCATGGATAATTGGTGGCTTGATCTCCAAGCATGACTCACCTCCAAAGTATTCAATTTTCTGCAGAAGATTGATGCCCAAGGCAAGAGCATTGAATGTAGTCAAGGCTTGGTCAAAAATTCAAAGTTTTTTATTATTAAAGAACCAAAACTTTCAACAAAGGCAACCAAGTTTCTTGCTTCACTTCCAAGCAGCCTATGGGCTATAAAAGGAGCAGCATACCTCCACAACAAGAGGAGACACGAAGAGATAGCAAGAGAATAGCCACAAACCTCTCAAAATTCTCAAAAAATCTCCATACTTTGTAATTTTCAAAATCAATTTTCCAATCAATATTAATACAAACCAAGCATTCTAATCATCTTCTCAAAGATAATAGAGTAAGATTGAACTTTAAACACAGGCCCATGAGAGTCGTATAAAGCATATAATACTCTTCATGTACATATGAATTTTATTTTCGTTTTTGTATATGCAACTGATTTCAATGCTAACCAACCATCCTATCATGCTCATAAGGTCCTATGCAAATGATCTGGGCCTTAACATGCCAACTCCCACGTGAGGATAGCCATATGCCATTAACATAAGCTTATGAGTGTTCATACTTTAACATCTTCGAACCTATAGCTATGAGCATCAAACCACGAAACTAATGACATATTTGGATTCAGGGCATCATGTTTAGTGGATCTGGGTTGTTTTCATATGTTGCTAACGTGTGTTCTTGCAGGTTTGGGAAGCTACCGAAAATAACGTTTTTGTATCGTGAAATAGAGGGGGTTAAAAACCCCCGCTATCTGTCTGAAAAAGTGCACGGGACGGAGGTTGAAGACGACCACGCGTCCGAGCGTGGTTCGTCAGTCAACTTTTCAACCTTCTCTCCTCTGTTTCCATTGGTCCATGCAGGCGAGGGTGGGGACCAGTCTGACTTTGGTCTCCCACTAATCCCATGCCTTGCTTTAATCATGTGCTTCATGTGACCTCAGATCTGAACCCTTGGATCAATTCAATCTCCAATCCAACGCCTCACACACGCAGCTACACCATGCTCCCTCAGTCAACTTCCACACTGAATAAGTATCCTTTTTTATTTTCTATTTTATTTTAATTTCTTTGATAAATTAATTAAAAATAGTTTAAAAATTCAAAAAATTCCCCAAAAAATATTTTAAACTTCTAAAATAATATATTATTTCCTGAAATAAAAATATTTTATTTTTCTTCAAAATTTCAATATTTTTCATAATTAATTAGTATGTATTTGTATATTTGCTTATTAATTATTTTAATTAGTCAAAAAATCATAAAAAAAAAAATTGTTCTTTGTGTTAAATATTGTTTATATATCATAAACTAATTTTGTACATATTTAGGATAATTTTCTCTTTAAGTTTTAATTATTTGTGTAATTATTTGCATAATTATGTTTTGATTAACTTAAAATATCCAAAAACAAAATTTCAAAAATTCCAAAAAAATTAGTTTTGTTCTAAAATCAATTAACAAACATTTTGTACATATTTTTAAACTTATTTGCTAGGTTTAATCATATTTCCATCTTTTCTTTATTTTAAATTAATTAATAATGCATTAATTATATTTAAAATAAATCACAAAAATACAAAAATATGCCTTTTATTTCTTGCAATTTAAAATTCCTAGATAAATGTATAGGATGTCAAATTCATGTAAATAGGCTAGTTTACATTTCCCGCACAATCGATGTAATAGCGTAGATTTACTTTCTGCACTTTACATTTCCGCATTTTAATTTCCAGCACCCATATAAACTGCGTGTATGTCAAAGATAAAACTGAACCGTCAGATCATTAACTTCAAAGATAAATATCTGAATTCAATCACAATCACATTTGCACCTCCTAGGGTAACCCCTTTTCACTCTTTTCAAAATCAAAGTTACATTTCTACTGTTTCGAGTACAAAATCGAACCTTTTGTTTATATCCGACGAATGGATAGATTTTTAAAGGGAACAAGGATAAAGACCTCCTAACTCAGGGTAGACCTCCTAGTTTGCTTGCTCAAAATCAAAACA
Organism: Vicia villosa; assembly: GCF_029867415.1. Taxonomy (NCBI): domain Eukaryota; kingdom Viridiplantae; phylum Streptophyta; class Magnoliopsida; order Fabales; family Fabaceae; genus Vicia; species Vicia villosa. The sequence goes on along the minus strand of NC_081186.1, from coordinate 49,369,053 downwards.
AACAAAATTCTCATACACTGTTGTTTTTTTAAAACGAATTTTCCAAAAGACAATATTTTGTATACATCCAAACACGGATCATTACAAAATTAACGATCTTTTCAAAACATCTTTCGAAAGATAAACAAGCATTTGTATATATCCGCACAAGGATCATTACAAATTCTATTTGCAAAGGTATTTCAAAAACACAGGTAAAGCATTCCGAATCAATTGAAAAGTAAAGCAAATGAGCTAAGCAAACTAAAGAGCCCATGGATAACCATGGATACAAAGGGTGCTAACACCTTCCCTTTGTATAACCTACCCCCTTACCCAGAATCTCTCAAAGGTCTTTTTTCTGTTTCTTTTATAAACCTTTCCTTCATTGGATAAAATAAAAGGTCGGTGGCGACTCTGTAAACTTTTTCAAAAGTGACGCGAAAGCGTCCGATCGACAAAAAAGAGTCAGTTCACGTATCCCACCCACGGAGGGGTATGGCCCGAAAGGACGGTCCACAGAACTGGCGACTCTGCTGGGGAATACAAATTCAAAATGTTTTCAAAAGGGGTTACCTTTAGAGTATAGATCATTTCGATGTTTTCAATTGTTTGATCTGATTGCTTTACTTTTCACAGGTTTGCTTGGGTACTTTGCTTGTGTGAAAGATTCTAACCCGAATCTCGAGATACCTTAAGTATATGACAATAGACCAAGGAAACTGTACGGCATGTACCGATACGGTTGATCTGGTAGTCATCGTTAGTGTGATACTTTGGTTTATACTGATGTCCCTTGAAAGCGATCAAGGAGTATATTAGGCTTCCGAAGTGTCATTAACACTAATTTGTCTTAGAACCTTTTAGTTGAACTTGACTTGTGGCCTATTAAGTGGCTAGCTTTGAAATTGATCGAAGCTAGTTATCCTCGAGGAATATTCTTGATCGGCCGTCCGAGCGCCGTATTGAGATGTTGTCTCCAAGGATCATAGAACCCGAATACTATTCTAGGACAGGTTTTCAACCAACTCAACTTCAGAGGGGAGGGTATCACCTATCAACCTCATGCAAGCCTTTAAACCTAAGGCTATTGTTTGATTTGTTTTTGTGTGCCACATGTTTGCATCATAAACACATCATTTTTCACTACACATTTCAAGGATCAAAGAGTTTACTTTTGTTTTTGCAGGTAATGGCTCCCGCCACCAGAGATTACATCCGAATCAACATCTCAACGGTACCGTCTGAACTCAAAGTTTTGGTAGCAGAATTCCCCAGGAATGCTCAATTCACTGAAAAGCATGGTCACCTACTCCATTTGGTTACCTCAAAGTTTGAAGAAGACATGATACGGGTCCTGTTCCAGTTCTTCGACCCTGAACATCATTGCTTCACATTTCCTGATTACCAGTTGGTACCCACTTTGGAAGAATTCTCTGAATTAATTGGATTACCAATCCGAGATCAATTACCTTTCACTGGTTTAGAAAGAAAACCAAAACCTGAAGTCATTGCTGCTGCTTTACATCTGCAAAAGTCAGAAATCAAATCCAATTGGGAAACAAAGAGTGGAGTTGAGGGTTTGCTTGCCAAATTCTTACTGGAAAAGGCTCGACTACTGCTAGAAAACAAAAGTTATCCAGCTTTTGAAGAAGTTATGGCTCTTTTGATCTATGGGTTGGTTTTGTTCCCTAATTCCGACCAGTTCATAAGTGTACACATCATCAACCTTTTCCTAATTCGCAACCCGGTACCAACATTGCTGGGAGACATCCTACACTCTCTACACACTCGTACCACGAAGAAGCGAGGAACTCTCATGTGCTGTATACCACTGCTGGCTAGGTGGTTTACATGTCATCTTCCCCGATCAGTACTGAGAAATGAACAAAGAGCACAATGGTCTTACAGAATCATGTCTTTATCTCATTCAGATATCCGATGGAACAACTTCTTTCAAAGAGACATTACTATCATTGATCATTGTGGAGAATACCCTAATGTGCCACTCCTTGGCATTAAAGGAGGTATCACTTACAATCCCTCTCTAGCTCTACGCCAATTCGGATATGCAAGAAGCAACGGTCCTCATGACATGATTATCCGTGGCATTGTGTTTGATTACGAGAATGATTCTCACAGACACCGACGAAGATTCATACAGGCTTGGGACAGTGTCTATAGAATAGAAAGCAAAACTCTGGGGCAATGGAATTCTATTCCTATGGAACTTTACCTCAGATGGGTGCGTACTCATGCTCAAAAACTCATGATGCCCTATCCCGCTGTTCTACCTGTGACTATCGAATCAGAAGTCGAAGGTTACGAACCTCAAGTTATTCTACACCCGGATATGCCAACTGACTTGGAAGAGTTGCAAAAATCCTGGGTTCAACTCAAAGAGGAAAGAGACACCTTCAAAGAACACTGTCAGGACTATGAGAGAAGGCTATTCGAGCTCACCAGACAGCTTCAAGAAGAACAAAGAATCAACGCATTCCTGGGGACAAAGAAAAAGCGCCCACGGGAGACCTGAAAGATCATTTATTTTATTTTCTGTCTTGTAAGCCCAAATGAGGCAAAGAAAAAAGAATAAATTGATTAACTAACGTTTGTTGCTTCTTTAACAAATCTAGACTCTATGATCCTTGAAAACATTGCACACATGCATTCACATGCATTGCATACACATTGCATTTCATACATTGCATTTCATACATTGCATTCATATACATTGCATACACATTGCATACATGGCATCCAGTCATACACATTTCATAACAGGTTCTCATGACGGGTTTCTCATCTCTTCGCTGTTTATTTCAGTCAGAAGAGATGGAATCTGAGGCAAGCATCAAGAATCTCGAAGTACAGAATGCCCAAGTTCAAGTGGCAATTCTGGAACTGGCAAAGGGGCAGCAAGAACTGAAAGCCCTGATAATCAAGAAGAAAAAGAAGCCTAAAGGATCTGTAGGTGTGAGTCACCTGAGAAGAAAGATCAAAATTCCAGTCAAAAAGTTCACAAAGCCACCGATCCCCGAAACAGTCGGTGATGATGAACAAGAAGACAATCAAAGCAACCAGGGTTCTGCTAAACCCTCTCTCTCTTCAAATGAAGAAGAAGATCATTCTGGAGACGAACAGGATGATGACAAATACCAACAGTTGGAGGATCGTATGAAAGCTATGGAAATACAAAAAATACCTGGCTTAGATTTCAATGATCTGGGACTCGTGTCGGATGTTGTCATCCCTCCAAAATTCAAAGTTCCAACCTTTGCAAAGTATGATGGAGTTTCTTGTCCAAAACTACATTTGAGATCTTATGTGAGGAAGATACAACCTCATACAACAGATAACAAATTGTGGATTCACTTTTTCCAAGAAAGTCTGTCAGGTACACAACTCGAATGGTACTACCAGCTAGAAAATACCAAGGTTCATACTTGGGAAGAATTAGCTGCTGCTTTTTACAAACAGTACCAATACAATGCTGATCTTACACCCACTCGTACTCAATTGCGAGGCATGTCTATGGGACCAAAAGAAAGTTTCAAAGAGTATGCACAAAAGTGGAGAGATATGGCTGGAAGGGTTCAACCACCCTTATCTGATCGCGAACTAGTCGACATGTTCATGGGCACTTTAACTGGCCCATTCTATAGCCATTTGCTGGGAAGTTCATCATCAGGTTTCACTGACCTAATACTGACCGGAGAACGTGTCGAAAGTGGCATTCGAAATGGAAAAATTCAAATAGGTTCCACCTCTGGTACTACAAAAAGGCCCATCAGAAATGAGGTCAATACATCGCAAATTCAGACAAGTCACAAAAGTGATCAGCATCAATCTGTAGGGGCAGTTATGATCTCCGCATCTGCACCTCAAAAAGATCAACAGCCAAAATATACGCATCGACCAGATGCACCAAGAAGAAATTTCACTAAAATCAACATGCCAATCTCTCAGGCATTGCAGCACTTGCTAAAAGCAGATCTGATCACCTTAAGAGGTCCTCCAAAGAATGTCAACACTTCCTCTCTGAATTATCGCCCTGATGCGACATGTGCCTATCACTCAAACTGTCCAGGACATGACGCAGATCACTGCTGGGCCCTGAAAAATAAAATACAAGATATGATAGATGCTGGTGAAATTGAGTTCGATCCTCCAGAGACTCCAAATGTCATCACAGCACCTATGCCAAAGCATGACAAAACTGTTAATGCTATCATAGACACAGTTTACATTTATGATGTGAACGAAGTATCAATTCCACTCCTTGAAGTCAAAAGAAAGTTCATCCAAGCTGGTTACTTTCCAGGTTGTGATCCTGACTGCTTTTATTGCTCACACCAACCCAATGGTTGTGAGAATCTAAAGATGGGAATTCAAAAATACATGGATCGCCGTATCATTATGTTTGAGAGGCTCCCTTCTATGGACATGTTGGGCAAAGTCTTTGCCAACGGGATAAGAATGGAAGACGTCTCAGTGATCTCCAGCTTACCATTCAAAATCTCTACCAAGGCTCCATTCAAACTTTCTGCTACACTCAAAGTGGCATCAGTAGTCATTGCTAGACCAACTCCATTTCCATACTCCTCAGACAAAGCTGTCCCATGGGGATATGACACTAATGTTTACATTCATGGAGTTAAGCAGGATCCCTCGACTAAAGAGGACGCAACACTAACTACTTCAGCTGAAAGTAACATTGCAGGCACTAGCAAGATCACGAGAAGTGGAAGAATCTTTTCACCAGAAATTTCTCCAAATATTGCTGCTAGTCCAATCCAGGTTCCAATTCCTATTCCAGATATCAACACTCGAGGCAAAGAGCCACTGATCGAACCAGTTCAAAATCCGGTAGAGATCACTGCTGAGGATCCATCAAAGCAAGAGATGGACGAAATATTGAAAATCATCTGCAAAAGTGATTACAATATTGTCGAACAACTGGGGCATACTGCTTCAAAAATCTCAATGTTATCTCTGCTAAAATATTCAGAAGCTCATGCTAAAGCTCTAATGAAGTTCCTTCAAGCTGCGCATGTGCCTCAAGAAATCCCAATCGACCAATTTGAGAATTGTGTCGCCAGTCTTACAGTGCCCAATGGTCTTGGTTTCTCTGATGTGGATCTAACTCCTGCTGGAAGAAATCACAACAAGGCCCTGCACATCTCTATCGAATGCAACGGCACCACTCTGTCTCATGTGCTAATAGACAATGGTTCCTCTCTAAACGTGTTACCAAAGGTAATACTGGAAAAACTTGACTTCAAAGGAGTTGTGCTACAACCAAGTGATGTGGTTGTAAGAGCCTTCGATGGGTCAACAAGAACGGTGTACGGAGAAGTTAAGCTCCCAATCAGAGTGGGCTCTCAAACTTTCGATGTTATCTTTTCCGTAATAGACGTTCTTCCAACATACTCCTGTTTACTAGGACGCCCTTGGATACATGGGGCAAACGCTGTAACTTCTACCCTGCATCAGAAGTTAAAATACCCAGTAAAAGGAAAGGATGTCACAGTCTATGGCGAAGAAGAATATATGGTCAGTCACTTGAGCAACGACAAGTATGTTGAGATGGAGGGCGAATCCATCGAAACTCCGTATCAAGCTTTTGAGGTTGTATCTCCAGATATCTCTACCACCAAGCATATTCCTGCTACTCCAGCTACAACTATGGCTTCTCTCAAAGATGCCAAAGCCATGATTGAACAGGGTGATCGCACAGTATGGGGACAACTCCCTGATATACCCTACAAGTCCGACAAGCTAGGTCTGGGCTATAATGGTGAAAATCAAAAGAATGATCAAAATCCTCGCTCTGAAGGGTTAATATCACACTTCGCCAGCCAAGAAGTAAACGCCATTTATGATGAAGGGACATACTTGAACCACATCATTCAGCCATATCCAGACGAAATTCCACCCATTACCATGGGAATGTGGGATGCTGTGGGAGGACCAAATGACGGTTACAACTACCAGTATATCACACCTCAGAATTCTTACATTGCTCTGGAAGATCTTACTCCAACAGAAGAGGGTAATCAAAATGACGGAAGTATCACAAGTCCCGTCACTCAGCAATATCAAAATCCACCCAAAGAAGTATGGGACACGCTAGGAGAACCCAGCGGCAAATACGACTATATGGTGAAATATTCCGCTCCTCCGAGCTTTTCAACTCCCATCAAAGACATTGTCCCGACTGGATGGGACGAACAGTACGACGACAACTTCGCTCTTGAAGAAGCCAGGAAGATGCCAAACAACGAAGGTTATTTTCTGTCACAGTACACTCCTTATCAGGATGCACAAGTCTCTATTCAAAACATCATTCCTACTGCATGGGACGGCCTTATCGAGCATCTCGCTCAGCCAATAGAGGGACCTCCACCTGGATTCTCATATCCAACAAAACATCCAACTTATCCTGAGGAATTACCTACGCATTTTCCCACTAGCGGAATCAATGCTACGGAAGACGAAAAGAACAACTGCAACTGGAACAGATGGGTGCTCCCTGCTAACAACGGTGGATTGAACAACTGGAAAGCAGAGGATGTGATCTCCTTTGATCAGGAGTAAATGCCATTTCCTGTTTTCTTTGTGTATATTGTGCAAAGATAAAAGTGGTTCCTGAACAATCGAACCATGAGCTTGAAAGCCGTGTGCCTTAGCACAACGGTCCTTCTATAAAAAGGGTTTGTCATATCATGATTATGTGCATTCAATAAAATCATGGGATGCTTGCATGTTCAAAATTTTGTGATCCTTTTTCTTTCTTTATTCGCTTTCAAATAGCTATGTTTTTCTCTTCATACACACTCACATATCTACCATGCAGATTCACATACACGCTGGATCCAGTCAATAACGACTCTGCTATTGCCCGTCATGACTTTGAAAATCCGATCTACCAAACTGAGGACGAAAGTGAGGAAGATTGTGAAGTGCCAAGAGAAATTGCAAGACTTCTAGAACAAGAAGAAAAAGCCATACAACCTCATGAGGAGCCGATTGAGGTCATCAACTTGGGCAGTGACGAAGAAAAGAAAGAGGTCAGAATTGGGGCTGACTTAGAAAACAGTGTCAAGCAAAGACTGATTCAATTGTTGCAAGACTACGCCGAGATATTCGCCTGGTCTTATCAAGATAGGCCTGGCCTTGACACGGACATTGTAGTTCATCGCCTGCCAATCAAAGAAGGAAGCACTCCGGTCAAACAGAGACTGCGAAGGAGTAAGCCTGATATGTCAAAAAAGATCAAAGACGAGGTTGAAAAACAATTCAATGCCGGATTCCTAAAAGTTGTAAGTTATCCTCCTTGGATAGCTAACATCGTGCCTGTACCCAAAAAAGACGGGAAAGTCAGAATGTGTGTAGACTACAGAGATCTGAACCGGGCAAGCCCTAAAGATGATTTCCCTTTACCGCACATCGATGTACTAGTTGACAATACCGCACAATGCAAGGTATTCTCCTTTATGGACGGATTCTCAGGGTACAATCAAATCAAGATGGCACCCGAAGACATGGAAAAAACAACCTTCACAACTCCCTGGGGAACCTTTTGTTACAAAGTAATGCCCTTTGGTCTAAAAAATGCTGGAGCTACCTACCAACGAGCAATGGTAACACTATTTCATGATATGATTCATCAGGAAATAGAGGTGTATGTCGATGACATGATCGCAAAATCCAACACCGAAGAAGAACATTTGAGTCATTTACACAAGCTGTTTGACAGACTCAAGAAATACAGATTGCGACTGAACCCGAACAAGTGTACCTTTGGAGTAAGATCCGGTAAACTCTTAGGTTTCATCGTCAGCAGTAAAGGTATTGAGGTTGATCCTGCCAAGGTCAAAGCCATTCAAGAAATGCCTATACCCCGTACCGAGAAACAAGTCAGAGGATTCTTGGGACGTCTAAACTACATAGCCAGATTCATTGCCCATATGACTCCTACTTGTGTGCCAATCTTCAAATTACTGAAGAAAGATCAAGTGGAAAGATGGAATGACAAATGCCAGTTAGCCTTTGATAAAATCAAAGAATACCTTCAAAAACCGCCAATCTTGTTACCCTCCTGTGGAAGGCAGACCTCTGATAATGTACCTAACTGTGTTAGAAGATTCAATGGGGTGTGTACTCGGACAACATGACGATTCCGGTCGAAAGGAGCACGCAATCTACTATCTTAGCAAAAAGTTTACCGATTGTGAAACAAGATACTCACTACTCGAAAAAACTTGCTGTGCCTTAGCATGGGCGGCTCGCCGACTAAGACAGTATATGCTAAATCACACCACTTTCCTGATCTCCAAGATGGATCCAATCAAATACGTGTTCGAAAAACCTGCTCTCTCTGGAAGGATTGCAAGATGGCAAATGATCCTAACAGAATATGACATTCAATACACTTCGCAAAAAGCAATCAAAGGAAGTGTGGTAGCTGATCATTTAGCTCATCAAGCAGTAGATGATTATCAGGCATTGAACTTTGACTTCCCAGACGAAGACATTATGCTAGTCAATGACTACAAACAACCAGGATCCCGATGGACTATGGTTTTTGACGGAGCTTCTAATGCGCTCGGCAATGGCATCGGAGCTGTGATCATTTCCCCCACAGGAGGTCATACACCCTTCACCGCCAGATTGTGTTTCAATTGCACCAACAATATAGCCGAATACGAAGCATGCATTCTGGGTCTCAAAGCTGCAATTGATCTAAAAATCAAATTCCTTGAAGTCTACGGAGACTCGGCCTTGGTAATCTACCAAGTCAAAGGGGAATGGGACACAAAGCACCCAAATCTAATTCAATACAAAGAACATGTGTTGAGTTTGATTCCTTACTTCGAGGAGATCACTTTCGAACACATCCCACGCGAAGAAAATCAACTAGCTGATGCCTTAGCTACCATGTCATCCATGTTCAAAGTCAATTGGGACGACGAAGCTCCTATGATCACCATTTACAGGCAAGACGAACCAGCCTATTGCAATGAGATCGATACCAAACAAATGGAAGACAAATCATGGTTCCATGAAATACAAAGGTATCTCGAAACCCAGGAGTACCCTGAAGGGGCATCTATTAACGACAGAAAGTTTCTAAGGAGATTTGCCTCCAAATTCTTCCTAAGCAATGGAACTTTGTACAAGCGCAACCATGACTCGACTTTACTTCGTTGCGTAAACAAGAAGGAAGCAGAACAAATCATGGAAGACATACACAATGGTACCTTCGGTACTCATTCCAACGGACATACAATGGCTAAAAAGATCTTGAGAGCAGGTTACTACTGGTCTACCATGGAGACAGATTGCCATCATCATTCCAAAACTTGTCACAAATGCCAGATATATGCCGACAAAGTGCATGTACCTCCAGTCCCATTAAACGTTCTGACGGCTCCTTGGCCTTTCGCAATGTGGGGTATTGATATGATTGGAGAAATCAAACCTACTGCTTCCAACGGACATCGCTTTATCCTGGTCGCTATTGACTACTTCACAAAGTGGGTAGAGGCAGCTTCATATGCTTCTGTCACCAAGAATGTGGTAGCCAGGTTTATCAAGCACAATCTCATTTGTCGGTACGGCATCCCCGAAAGGATCATCACTGACAATGGCACGAATCTAAACAACAAAATGATTACTGAACTCTGCACGCAGTTCCAGATCAAACATCATAATTCTTCTCCATATCGACCAAAGATGAACGGCGCTGTCGAAGCCGCCAACAAAAACATCAAGAAAATCATACAAAAGATGACAGTAACCTACAAAGACTGGCATGAGATGTTACCTTTTGCTCTTCATGGTTATCGCACATCTGCGCGTACTTCAACAGGGGCAACTCCATTCTCGTTAGTCTACGGTATGGAAGCAGTTCTCCCAATCGAAATCCAGATTCCTTCCTTAAGGATCATGAAAGAAGCCGATCTAGACAAAGACGATTGGATTCAAACTCGATTCGGCCAAATACACTTGATCGATGAGAAAAGACTTGCAGCTATCTGTCATGGCCAGCTATACCAAAAGCGCATGATCAAAGCATTCAACAAGAAAGTCAAAAGTCAAGCATACCAAACTGGTGGCTTGGTTATCAAACGCATCATCTTACCACAAGGTGATCCCAGAGGCAAATGGACCCCCACCTACGAGGGACCATTCATAATCAAGAAAATATTCTCCGGCGGTGCCATGTTGCTTACCACCATGGATGGCGAGGATTTCCCACACCCTGTGAATGCGGACATAGTCAAAAAGTACTTTGCTTAAAAAAAAAAATACAGCTCGCTAAGTTGAAAACCTGAAAGGGCAACTTAGGCAAAAATGAGCGTCTCGGTGGATTGAAAACCCGAAAGGGCGATCCAGGCAAAAATTAGAGACAAAACAAATACAATCCCGGTAGGCTGAAAACCTGAAAGGGCAGCCTAGGCAAAAATTAGGGAATAAAGCATACAACTATGTCCCGCTCAGCTGCCTACTCACCGACAAGGTTCAACACCTCAAAGACACCGATCAGTCCAATCACTTTCTTCCAACAAGTGAGGGATGAGATGCTCGAAGACAGATTGGCAATAGCAGAATTGAAACTTGACTGGATCGTTCTCACATAGCTATTTCTTTTCATAAATACTTTTCAAAACTTTCTGACAATTTCCTACTTCTAGGATTGTTGTCTCCCTATACTAATCCGCCTATCACGGCACCTTTTCAAAAATCAATGCAGCTTATAACTAACATTTTCATTTTTTTCTGTTTTGAATACGCGAGCATCCCAATGATATTTTGAATGAACATATGCATTTGAATATGATTGATGTTTACCAGGAAAAACAGGAATAGCATTCCGGACATGTCCCAATTATTTGGACATTATCCTAAACCAGCATCAGAAGGAAGTTTCCCCAATGGAGACACATTCCTCAACAAATCCCTCAAAAAGATTTTTCTTTCGAAAGAAGTCTTATTCCCCAGCAGGGTTGTTCCAGATTACTGTCTTCAGAAGGTGTGATCTCCGCACCCAAACTTGGTCAGATAGTGCATCGGAGGATTATGCATTTTCCTCATTCCCATTTGAAAGGGCATCAGAACTTCCAGTTACCGTTGGTTCCCCAAGCAGTAGTCAAAGATCCTTCAACGGGATACCCGGGTTCTCAAAGAATTTCCCCAGACGAGGGTACTCAAGCAAGACAAAAGATCATCAACGATCACAATACATTCATGTCCAGCTGACTAGTGGGAATTTATTTTTCCAACTAGAAGCTTGACACGCATCACATTCACATTCACATTCACATTCACATTCACATTCACATTCACATTCATACATTCATACATTCATACATTCATACATTCACATATTCATACATCATACATCATGCATCATGTGCATATTCATACACAACGTAACATGCATATTTCTCCGGGAATATCTCACATTTACATGCATCATAAACGTTGCATATCACTAACTTGATTTTTCAGGTAGGCAGATATCTTCAACAAAGATGTTCTCAATCACATGCCGTGTTCACCTGAATTCCATGAACGGTTCTCTCAGATATAATCAAGCCAAAGATTCATTCTGATTACTTACCAACTCAAAAAACAAGCATCACAGATCAAAGTTGATACCTCAGACGGTTCCACAACGATCTAGCATTACAGATCTAAAGCGATACCTCAGACGGTTCCAAAACGATCTAACATTGCAGATCTAAAGCGATACCTCAGACGGTTCCAGAACGATTTAACATTGCAGATCAAAGCGATACCTCAGACGGTTCCAGAACGATCTAACATCACAGATCAAAGTTGATACCTCAGACGGTTCCAGAACGATCTAACATCACAGATCAAAGTTGATACCTCAGACGGTTCCAGAACGATCTAGCATTACGGATCTAAAGCGATACCTCAGACGGTTCCACAACGATCTAGCATTACAGATCTAAAGCGATACCTCAGACGGTTCCAAAACGATCTAACATTGCAGATCTAAAGCGATACCTCAGACGGTTCCACAATGATCAACTTCCAAAATCTAAATCGGGAAAACTTTGGACAAGTTCCGTAACGATTATCTTCCAAGACTTAAAGCGGTAACCTTGGACGGTCCCGAAACAGTCAACACAAAGACTTTCGAATCCTTCATCAAGATATAATCAATGGATTCATTCTGATGAACAAACCCTCAACACATTTTCCAGATGGCATCTGAAAAGCCCATCTCAGGTAATGTTTCAATCTGCCAACAACATTTCGCAGACAACATTCAAATGCAGCTTCCAACATCTCTTCTGATCAAGGTAAGTGCAAATTTTCAGGGCATCTAATTATTCAATCATCTTCTACCCTCAGATTTCAGACAATCTCTTCAGGTTTAAGAAGATTGAATAGGGGCAACTGTTATACCCCAAAATTTGCCCACATCTTTTTTCAAGAAAACTCCAATCTGAAAATTAAGAGTTTCATATAATCATGGATTTTTATTTCAAATATCCTAGCATATGAAGTACTTAAATTTCAGAAACTTTTCTTATACAGTAGCTTGGCTTACAGAGGAATTTATTCTTACGCAAACGCCAAATACTGTTCATTACATCACAAATACTATTTATTTATTTACAGATAAATAGTACTAACACAATCATGCAGAGTTAACTCTTTTTGCAGGCGCAGAAGCAGGAAACTCACACTATACTGGTAACAATTGTTTTTGGTTTCCCACTAACTTTTGTACTATATTCCATTATTTTCAAAATCTTTTCAAATCTCTTTTTCAAAAATCAAATCTTAACTTGTGTGTTTTCTGCCAGTCAAATATTTCTATTTCTGTGCAGTAAACAATTTTCAGGTTATTATCGGTAATTTTGCC